>NW_020448375.1:1084232-1142081 GCF_003343035.1 Apteryx rowi
GCGCTCCCGGCCGGCGCTGCGGGGAGCCGGGGGCGGCCCCGGGCTCGTGCCCCGGCAGGCGCTGCGGGGAGCCGGGGCGTTACGGTGCCCTGCGGACGTGGGGAGCGCGTGTTCTGCCTCAGCTGCCGCACACCGCCACCGCCACGCACGCCAGCGCGGAGGAAATTAGCCGCTGCCCGTCAGCGTGAAGCGCTCCCGCTGCGCCCCCAGGGAGCTTCCTCAGGGCGCAGCAGCCTGCTGAATGTCAGGCCTCAGCACGGTGCAGCTCCGATGAGGCCAGGCTGGCATTGCTGTGTTCGTGCGTGGTCCGTAGCGAAGGACGGCGCTCCGAAAAGATGGAGCCAAACATGGGGGGAAGCAGCAGCAGCAGCAGCAGCAGCAGCAGCAGCAGCAGCAGGTGAAGATATAGTGGTTGCTCATAAGGGCTCTAACTGCTGGTAGTTTGTGCAATGGGCAATTACATGCCAGACAACCCATGCTGACATTGAGCTTGGAACCGTTATGTAATCTTTGCATAAAGGATTAACAGTGTTTGAATAGTTTCTGCAGTATATCAGATGCCTCTTACAGGCTTTCCACTCACTTAGACATTCATATCTTTTTAAACCATACTTCTTATTGTTAATGCAAATAACCCAGGATGTCACTCCTGCTTCACTTGGTCAGTATGCAAGATTATAGCATAAATAGATATTCTGAGTCAATGTCCATTCATAGAGCCAGGTCCAGCTCTATAAATCGATGGAAGAGATGGTCATGTGGGGCTGAAGATTGCTGGGATGAGACAGAGGTGGCAAAACAACCATGGCCTTGGTTCTCCCCTGTGACACCTCCAATCCACCACAACCCTTTTCCATTCTTCCCAGTGGCAAACTCAGAGCCACCCTAAGCCTTACATTGCCTTAGGCTAGTTTTACAGAGAGTTCATTTAAATATGCATGGAGAGACTGAGTTCTGAACATTTTAATTGTAAGATAAGTTCAAGCTTAAGTCACTAAATGCAGCAAACTAATTCACATTTAAATGTATTTAATTATCTGCTTTCTACTGCCCTTTGAGAAGGCATGTCCTTCAGGAAAGTGTTCATAGCTGTTAGTGCACATAGTTACAAAGCAACCATCAGTAGTGCATTAGGGAACCAACTTACTTTACTACATGATTATTGCTGGAGAATTAATGCTAGAGAGGTTTAAACTCATCTGCTTAATATATCCACTCTTTATCAGATGAAGGCTTTGAACTCTGAATTAACTGCCATGTAGTAAAACTTTTATTGACCATGCTTGTGGAAGAACAGAGAGGCACAAGCTTCCCTACTAACGTCATCTAAACAATACGGGCTGTTTGCTCCAGCTAACTATGTGAGTGCTAGATTTGTTGCAGGGAGAGTGACTGAAGCTCAGAAAACACAAGTGTGTGACTGGCATTTGGAGAGAGCACTTAAAATGCTACTGTTACTTAAATGAGATCTGCCTCCTGTATATGTCTTGTTTCCCTGATTTTCAAGATGAAGCTTGGTCTTTTCTTTACATTCTTGATTTAAAAATAAATGTGATTCTGGTTCAGGAAACATAAAGTTGAATTGTGAAATCAGTGTATTTAAGCTTCTCTTGCTGCTAAAGGATGTGTCTCCTTCCTTTTAAAATTCTCAATTGGTTTGTCCTCTACTGTCAAATCTTTGTATTTTCTTTAGTCTCTGCCTCAAGTGACTAGTGAATGTATATGTACATTGTTGCTAGGTGTGCACAAGAAAAATCTTTGTTTTCATGAATAGTCCTTACTTATGGGAATAGCCTCATAGTTTGTGTGAATCAAGCCAGTCATATGAACTAAAAGCTGCAGACAATATTGGCAGTCTGTACTGAAATTGCCAGTTCTACACAGGCTGTGGAGGTGACAGGTGACAGAAATGGGTAAGCTGCATTTGCCCTGCTTGAGCATCTAGACAGCATGTATATAGTATTTATCATGCATCTTTTCCTATTTTCATCATTGTCTTGGAATTGAAAGTATCTGTTCAACTGTCTGTTGTCTTAGCCTTTGGATCCTGCAGCTCCTCGGGCTTTGCTACATGCTTACTATCCTGGTACAGAAGAGGGGATTTTCCTCTCTGGTCAGTATTATTGTTTGAAATCATTTAACTCTTAGCAGTAGAGCTAACAAATAATACTAGTTACAGATTTAAAATGAAAAAAAAAAGTGCTGTAGCTATCTGCTTGCAGCGTTCTGATTCCCTAGTATGTATTAGCTAATGGTGATTTATGAAGCATAAATACCCCAAATTGATTTTTTTGAAACCAGACTGAGCTTGCAGCTGGCAGCTGAACAAAACTTGTTCTGACTTTTAAACCAAGCAAATGAGATAGAGATATCTGGCTGGGAATAGATTTAAGCTAGGCGTTAAGCTAGAACCCTGCAGTGGGAGCAGTGTAGAGTCAGTGCACTGCAGCAGATTCTCAGAGCAAACCACAATGACCCTCCCCAGTTTGCGATTCATGCTACCCCTACAATAGGTGCAACAGGTGCTCTTAATGCTATCCCATTTTCTTAGGTGTCACTGTGAACAAAAGAGAGCTGATTCCACTCCTCTGGAGGTAGCTATGAAATAGTTTTCTCTCAGGAAGTCCAGAGTCTCTACTTGGACTGACTCCAGCTTGGGAGCAGAAAGGAGAAAGCTTCTTGCATCCTTTTCTCAACTGTGCACTTATATCAGCCACCTGCAGCCTACTTTTAGTCTATGAACAGATGTTCACAGGCAGAAACAGCTGTATAACTAATACTGTCCCTCTGTTGTTTGTCATCACCCCTTTGCTGTAGGTTACAGCTCTTCGTCAATGCAGCGGGATGCATGAGTGCTTCTTACCTGCCTAAGGGCAAAGTCTTGCAGCTCACAGTAAACTGAGTTTAAAACAGACTGATTTTGCACCAAAGCAGGTAAAAAGCCATGGAAAATAATAAACTTGCAGCAGAAGGGACATGACAAAAACATAAGGAATAGTAACAACTGATACTGCAGAAGTTGTTTTTCTGACCATTTTCTAAGGCTTGTAACTCTTCTGGAATCTGAAGCACAAAATAAATCACCAGAAATATTGTTGTCTGGCTCATTCTTAGGACTTGTAAGTTGTGGAATCTTGTATGTCCATAAAGTTTTCATGGGCTGTGGCTAGGGCTTAGATTTATACCCAATTCAACATATATTTCACTATCTTCTATCATATATTTATTATTCCTTGTCCATAATATTGTCATGTCTTCGCAGCTAAACTTTACAATTCTTTCTCTGTCCTGTATAACTGGGCTTGCTTTGTAGCACTGTGGCCTAAGCCAGAATCAGATTAGTGCTCCTCATGTTCTGGATTCCTAGCTGAATAACCCAAACTCAAATTAAAAGTAAAGGACCAGAAAATGTAAGATTCTTCCAGAATTGTCTGCTAATTGAGAATATATGCTTTCCTTTTTCACTTCCCCTTTCTCTTTGCCTTCCCTTTCCCTTCCCTTCCCCTTAATACTTATGAGTTAATACAATGGGATTAATACAATTACTTTATATTTGCTCATTCTTGAGTCATTTAAAGTAATTCAGTCTCTTCAATCTGTTTTTAAACTTTCTGAGACAGAGACTATATTTTTCTTTTTTGTTCTTTCAGTGCATAGTGTTAGTGTCTGATCTATGAATATAAATACAAACACTTTGCTATAATTGCTATAAAAAGGCATAAAGTAAATTATGATATTAGAAATTAAAGTAAATTTCAAATGGAATAGCCATTTATAACCCAAATGTGTGGCTGTTGATTGGAAAAAATATCAAAATGCACCATCTCCTCTATTTTAAGTTTCTTCACTCTTTTTTTTTTTCCAAAAGAAGAAATGCATGGACATAGGCACTTCTCAGAAGTCCAGGTTTTCAATGTGCGTACATGAAGGTCAGCACTTGCAAGCCTGGGTCCCATCTGCACAGTGAAACAAGCCTATTTCTTATGCAACGGTTTTCTCAGACCTTTAGGTTAGGAGAATCCAGTGAATGATGTGACCGTGATTGGATTGCACTATGAGCATACCTTACTCATGGGTTTAGGTGGCATATATGTACAGTCAGCTTTCTATCCAAACAAGGTAGCAGATTGGCAGTGACAGTATAAACTTCCCTCTGCTACTCAACTAATGTACTAGAACTGTTGTCCCTATGGGCAAGAGGGATGTAAGAGGGATGTCATAGCCCTGCCCAGCCCTTGAAACTGTAGGCAGTAAACAGCTTGAGGACACAAGTACACTTGTAGTTCATCCTGTGCAGACAGGCCCTTTTTTGTGCCTGAATACCAAACAAAAAACAGAGAGCTTTGTATACATGTATACCTGTGTCAGTCCCACTGATTCTGAGATGACGTTATTAGCCATGTGAAACACTTCCTTTGAGGTGAACCAGTATTACCAGTTCACATAAATCAATGAACAAGAGCTACAGGTTTTTATCTTTTTCTCCTCTGAATTTTCTCCAGAACTGTGTAGTTCCATAGCCCTCTTCTCTCTGTCATTCACTGTTTTATATGACTTAAGCTAAACCAAAATTATGAGGATTGAAAAGAATAAGAAATTTGGAATAGGCATATAATTTATTTCTGAGTAAATGTCTATGCATATGTATGAGTACCTCATGGGAAACTCTTAAACCTGCATAAGTCATTTCTTAATTACTAGAACTCATTGCAGAAACTAGCGTATATTTTTTGTATTTTTTTGTTGTAAATTTGTATGGTAGAAAGCACATCTACATAATGCTTTAACTGGTTGCCTAGAGAAAGATTATGTAACAGGTTTCTACTACTTTAGGTGAGTCAGATGTTCACGAATACTTATGACCCATGTTAAGTAAAAAGGAAAAAGTAGCCATTGTATGTAGCCATGTGCAGGTATTGCCACTGAGATTGTGATTCCCTGAGATCTAAGATTACACAGAAAAGGGAAAGCCAAACCTAGAATTTTAAGATACCTTACAGAGAAATTTGACTAGAATACCTGAAACGATGATGCCATGGGCCAAACACCATCTTTTGTACCTTTTATAACTTTACTGAGACTTTTTGTTGAATAAATGCCTCATTGTTGAATCCATTAAATCACTGATTATAATTACATTGTATATAATAAGGGCGAGTGACTGAGCACAGAGAACGTTCTTTATGTTTCCTCACAAGAGGCCCACTACTGTTGAAGTCAGGAGGAACTATAGTTTCAAAAAGAGCCTCTCCTTTCAGAAAGGAAGAATTATGCCTCCAGCATATAATAATATCTTACACAGATACCTGATAGGTCTTATTATATAGCTCAAATCTGCTGCTACCTGTAAGTGATCTAGGTTCTTCGTGGGACAAATAAGACAAGAGCATTATTTCTTTGTAAACCTATGAAAAGAGTTTGGAATGAGCCTTGAAACCATGGAAGAGTCTCACCCACCCAAACCCAAAAATGTCAAATAATTTTGTATGTTTAAGAACAATTTAAGTAATGTTGAGTAAAGCTTGACAATTTTGTCAAATGTTTATAGTTCTGATGAAAAATCAGGTGCAGTTTGCCAGTTAAGTTTCATTTTGGGGTTAATTTCATTATTTGACATAAAAACTGACATGGCTTCAAATTCATACAGATCAGACACTAAGAAATGTCCAGATGAACAAAATGTGCAGTTTCCAGTTGCTTAAGTCTGTAGACAACCAGACGATTAAGCAAAAACAGTAGGTCAAACAATCACTAAAATCAAGCCTGGCTTGAGAGTTGGGTAGCTTTATATTCTACAGCAATTACAATATATTAAAAAGAATCTATTTATTCTTTCAAACAAGGAAACAAAAGTGTATTTTAGAGATTTTCTTGTGCTGTATTTATGTTGTTGGGGTTTTTTTTGTTGTTTTTTTTTTAATATCTTACTGCTTCTGTTGTTCTTCATGGCTGCTTGACTAATTAAATCCAGTTTACCATGGGGAAAAGTTCTCAGTTTTTCTTCCTGTATTCTGCACACCACATATCCGGATTCCCTAAGCATACTCACAAAGTCACCCTGATGTAACTCTGCTTTGTGCTAATTGACATTGGGGGCAGTCAAGACCAAAGTACATGCAGGGCTCTATTCTGGGGCAGTGTCAGCCAAGAACTGGAACTTTAAACTGTCTTTTCCCAGTTTACGTCAGTCGAGGATTTTAGCTTTCTGAACTGGCCAGACTTCTTGTATTATTGTAGAACATTACCAGCACAAAATAGTTTAAATGGCTTAATTCAGGAGATTTTGTCTATTACACATAAGTCAGCTTGCTAGTTTAGGTAAATTAATCTTGTATCAGATGTAAAGGTTTAATTTTCACCAAGAAATGCTCTTTCTAGGGCTTAATAATAATCTTTGCCTAGTATAGGACAAAAGTCACAGCATGCAAAGRATTCTGAAATCAGTATATGTCAATGAAAAGACAGCCTTTATTCAAGTTCTAAACCTACAACCACCTCACAAGGAGACTTTAAAGTAAGAGTTCTTGCCATTAGACACACCGAAATACCACTGCTGGTCTTTGGAGAGTTAGATCTATACTGCACCCCCAGATGCAGAGCACAGCCCTTGGTTGTGTATTTAGCATTAGAGTAACTCTAAAGTCATGGTGGTTTTTTTAAGGAAGCCAGTTAAGAATGAAAATGTTTTACCTGTTGTGTAAATGTCCACACGGATGCATATGGTAGCTGGAATAATCCCACCATCAGGGTAAATGTCTGCTGTTCCATGTATATTGCAGATGATTTCTCTCCGAAGTGGGTACTCTAATGAGTGAAAAAAGAGAGAGAAGCAAGCTCAAAGGAATTACAAACCTCAATCAGCTTGATGTCATCATGCACATCTTAATTGCCTTGGATATCATATTTAAACATTTATAAAAGCAAATTGTTAACATTTCTGTTTAGTCACTATACAACTGTCTACAATTGGCTCATGATTGTGCCTAATAAAACAGTTTTTCCAAACATTAAAATATCAGTGTATTTCAGTAGTTGCCATTTAATAAAATTGTGTCAAATGTATAGTCTGAAAATTTATTAAGCTTGAGGTATGGGCTTGGAGCCATCTTGTGGCCCAGAACTACACTGCAACGTGTGCTAGTACTACCGGGCACGGGCAGAATTTGCCGGTGCCCACTGCACCCTGGGCATCCTCCCCTACCAAGACAGCGAGCCCGCAGCATGCCACTACAGCTGTTTTCAGTGAAATCTGTCTACCAGACTATTGCTTAGCCTTTTCAGAATAGGTTCTTTATAGCTGTACTTTCTGGATTACTTGCCTGTGAGGCTTATTTTCAGCCTGCACACTGTTGCACCTAATAATAAGCATCACAGTGAAATTTGCTAAGTCTAAATAGGGAAATTCATATATATTAATGAACCAATTGGTGTTTGCAGCACTGAAGTTTTAGTAGTCATTATCTGGTGTATTTTGTTGTGGTATTGCAGTTGGTAAAAGCATTAATGTTCCCATAATAAATCTGTGATAAATTCAAGTGTATAACATTTACAATATATAGTATTTTTGTGCTGTATTTAATAGGAGACTGTGACTTAAAGTAGATTTCTGCTGTCTTTAGTTATAAGTAACACCTTATGCCAAGAATGGCCTCATTGACTTCAATGAAGCTATTGTGTAATTACTTTTTTTTTGTGTGTGTGTGATTGTAATAGTAGTATAAACTTGCCAGCAGTTGCCACAGTCACTTCAAATGACTCTTGACCGAAAAGGGAGCACAATGAAACAGAACAATTAGATACAAGAGCTAAATGGAAGAGCAAGCACAAATAACATGAGTAAATAAAATGGCCACTTCTTGGATTGGATAGAAATTGCAAAACATAAACTCTCAGAAGTCTAAATATGGGCTGGTTGTTTAGTACTCAGTAACCATAAAGGACCATTTGTTCATGTTTCACTTGGATTTTTTTGTAACTAGTAGCTATTTCATCTGATTTTTGTGTGATAAGGAAGGCAAAATATTGAAGCTGTTCAGAGCAGAATTTTTTTTATCCCAATTTTACTAGAAATAGCCCCAGGAGCAACAAAATGGGATGAGATCCAGTAACTTTTTAGATCCTTACTCAGCTTTTTTTAGCTAAATCAGCTGAAGGAAGAAAACCAGGAGTCATGTGTCAGTACAGCTTCAGACACTGCTTTCCCCTTTAAGCACGCCATTCGTTGCACAGCCTTAGGAATCCGGCTCGGTGAGAGCGCACTTGGACGCAGCGGGAACTGCGCTGCCAGTGCTGGAAGAACGCTGTGTGCTAGTGACTGGGCTCACTGCAGTGGTACTCGGGAGTGCCAAAACAATGCGTCGGGGGGTCCTGGAAGGGATCGTGCTTTATTGCCATTCTGTGGGCTTCCTCAACCAGTGAGCATGACAGCGATATTTAGGAGGAGAAAGAGGCTTTTCTGCCAGATGATAGTGGCAACACTTTTTAAGTTGTAGCAGTGAGCTACTGCAAATGGGATTTCTAAACCAGGGACTAGGAAGCGCTAACCAGAGACCTCATTTCTCTTTAAAATCTGTGATGTTGTGAGGTCTGGTACATTCACCCACATTGCAGCAAAAGAAGCAATTTACCTCTTCCTCACATTGAAGTCTTACCTTACTGAATACTGAACTGTGCTGTCAAAAGCTGCAGAAGTGGAAGAGATGCTGTTATTTCCATGGCTAATCAGGACATATTGACAATGTTTTGTCATATATAGCACAGGTCAGAGGAGGGCAGAAACATCCTGATTTAGTATCAGTTTCCATGAATGCCACTAAATATAAACTACAATTAATTTGAACAGTTTATGCTACACATAGCTTGTGACTGAGATGGCAAAAACTTGTCCCAGAGCTCCCAAGCTTGAACCCTGCAATTCATGCTTCATAACACTCACTTAATCATAATTTATATGCTTGTTTAAATACAGAAGTCACTGCTGTTTGGCCCATATTGCAAGGTGTAGATTTCTGTTAAGTGAAGATATGTGGTTTAATTTATATCATTTCCAACATATATTATAAAGGATATATTTTGCTAGGAGACAAGAAGAGGAAGGACAGGGTGAGGATCAAGGTATATTACCTTTTAGATGCCTAGAAAATGTATTAAAATGTATTCATGATTTCCTGCAAGGTAGCCTGGGATAGCCTGAAAGACCTTGATGCTTACTTTTATCCAAGGCGCATTGTAACAGCATTAGTATTTTACTTCTTTTTCTTTGCCTTCTATGTTATCCACATTTTAAAAAGCAGCAGCTTTTTAAGTAGGCTAAGGAGTTGATTGTGCATGTGTGTATGTGTGTACTACTGCTAATTTTGCTGTAGCTGCTCAAAGTGAAGGCTGCTTATTAATCAAACACAGTGGTTGAACCCAGCTTTCAACATTAAGCAGACTGAATTGCAAGTTAGAATTATTAGCCAATTTGATCAGCAGCCATTACTGTTCCCTAGCAGGGGAAGTATACACCATTTATATAATAATTCTATAGTTTTGGGTGTCAGCAACTACATGATTTGGCAAATCTAAATGCACCTTTACAGGTAAGCCAGAAATTGATTGCTGTGCACAAGTAGAAAGTAGTACTCGTTGCGGATAACGATGAGGTAAAACAGTAGGCAGCTGATTTAAATTTAAATGGCACCACTGAGCTTGGTACCATCCCAGGCTATAGCAACATGGGTGCTGGCCACTCTGGGTACATAATCAATATTGAGGTTTCATTTTATGAAACAACTGTGTCTCCTCATAGAAGTAGAAATAAGCAATTCTGTTGCTGGACAATTTTTTTTTTTCTGGGAAAGCCTAAGGCAAATGTTAAATATTTATTTGGCTTTTTAAAAATATTATGAAATTTTAGGTACTGATTGGTAAATAACAGAATAAATGAGCAAACGAGAAAAATCAGTTCATACATGTTTTACTTTCTACAACTGCAGACAGATTTTAATCAACTAGTTTTAGAGATTAAGCTTATATACTGTTTGATGGTAGAGAGAAAGCTGTTTAAAATTATGCTATTCCAATACTGCTGTGTGAAAATATTGTATTGTAAAACTATTATTGGCAAAGAGATCTCTTTCTGCTACACAAATGCATACAAAAGGATCCTATTGTGGATTCAACCACAAATTATATAGTTTTGAAAAGTATATCAATTAAAACTAAATGAAATTGGGGGACTCCTACAGAATTCTGTATTCATTAAAATTAATTCTGTGCATTCATCATAATTAGTGTTGTACCACAGGAGTGATAATGATTAGCTACTTATTGCTGAGTTTGAGGAAAGAACCTAATATTACTCTGAATGTTTAGTCCTTGTGAACAAAATAGAACAGAGTATCTTTGACAGCAATTCAGCCCAGAAGTACAAGAGACTTTCTCTTAAACTTCCCAAGGCTTTTAGTGGAAGGCTTGACAAGTTTTATACTTTAATTTGTTCTAGAGGGAATATTTAACTGAATTTTGTTGGAACTGAGGTACAAGAAAGCAGTAGGTACTTATCAGAGTTAAGTTAGAGGTTCTTTCACTGGGCTGGCACTGTAAAGTTGCAAAGATATGCAATATCTAAAATGCTTTAGAATATTCTTTGGAAATCCATTCAATTAGACACACTGGAGAATTCCTGCATCAGCAATAAAGCTCTATTTTTCTTCCTCTAGGTTGACTTTACTGAGTATTCTGAGATGGATTTTTTTCCCTTTCATACTGAAATTTTTATTTTAAACAGTAGTATGAAAAAAAAGAGAGAATTGCTACTTTTACAGAAAGTTTACAGATATGAAAAAACAATGTCTTCATATGTCTATTTATAAAGATTTCACTTGAATAATTCATCCCTCTGTGGTCCTCAGTGTTGTTAAAGATAATGTATGAAAGCGGTATGTAATCGGTTGAGCCAGAATTATGTTGTGTATAGCAAAAAAGAATACATAGACGCATCAGACTACTTTGTAATTATTAAGATTCTTGAAAGAGTCCTTTTTCAGGATCCTCAGTCTTCACATTTTGTCTTTCAATCTTGGAATTTTCTTATTTAGTACACATTAGAACTCATATTGTCTTGTCCTGTGTTCTGCTGGTATCAAATTCTGAGTATTTTCTAACAAATGGACACAAAATATTCATTATTTATATATATATATCAAAATAAAAGGCTAATAATAATAATATAATAATAAAAATAAAGTGCACATCAAAGTTTTTTAGGTGCTTGCAAAACTATGGATCCCCATTTTGCCCAACAGTCCTGAAGTTTGGACTTTTTTTTTTAGATACTAGCATTTCATACAAATTTCCTATACTTGGACGAAATAAACTGAATAGATGAATTCTTGGAGTCAAGTGACAAGTTCAGTCACCCTTACTTCGTCGTCCTTTATGATTTCCTGATTCTCTTTTTTCTTGTTTCTTCTGATTTTTATCTTTTCTTCTTCTTCTTACCCAGTCTTTTTAGTTTCTCCTCCTCCTTCAATGAGTTATTCCTCTTCACAGCCCCCTTTTATTGCTACAGAGAATCAAAACATACTTACTGGACTGCAGTGTAGATCTTGATCAAGGAAGAAGATAAATTACCAGTTGATGTTTTAATAATATCATTAACATAGTTTTCTGCTGTAAATAGGAGCGATTCTTTTCACGCTCAAGAATTGGAATTGAGAGAAATTTAGATTTACACTAGTACAAAGGTATCAAATCATTCCAACATCAATGTAATCCAAAAATAACCTTAATTTCTCATTATTTCCACAATATCTATGGTTTGTCCTCTTTTGTGATTCTCCGCAACTGTAAGCAGCAGCTGAAATGCTATGTCTCTAATTCCTGATAGAGGCAGTGAAAAAGTTCTTTAGACTTACAGTAGCAAACCAAGAGCTCAGCAGCATAGTGGGGGAAATCACTTCTGACCAAGGGAGTCAGGTCATGTTTTGTTTTAGTGCTTTTTGAGTCCACAGATTTGGGCTGAAAATTCACATCATTCCTTTGGGTATTAGATGCTTTAGATCCTAGCCTAGAAAACAATATTTTAGCTCATTATTTACTTGCTTTTAAAGGAAGCATCTGGATCTACCATGAGGTTAATATTTCATGGTATTTGTAAGTGGTTGTGGTACAGAGGTATAGATATTTATTTTTAATGAAAAGACATCAGCTGCAGTTTGACAAGCTATTCATTGGCATACCAGTGAATCTTCAGGGGTCTCTGAAGTGCTGGCAATATTTCCACTTATTTATTTATTACTATGTTTTTATGATGTGTAATTTAAGCATTGTGATAACCTGATCAGTGACTCTTTGAGAAGGGCATTAGGATTCTATGTTTACTAGGCTTAATACTTAAATGTGTACAGCTAGGTTGATAATCCAAGCACAATCTCACTTTACTGTAAACTGGGAGAATGGTAATGGGAAGGTGTAGCAAATACTGTAGAAGAAAGACAATCATTTTTTAGCTATAAAAGGTGTAGTTTTTCATCTGCAACTACCAACACTCACTTTAGACTTGAAAATCAGACTATCTTGTTAAGATTCATAGGTCATCAGCATTGGATATTAGCTCACGATTTCGCTCTCAATGAATAAGGGCACAATAGTTTTCTGCAGCTGTATTAGCTTATAGACCTTACAGAAAGAGGAACTTGTAACTTTGGTCTATCAGGAATAATTTGAGGGGAAAGTGCTGAGCTGGAGCACTTAACTTTGAAAATCTGGAAACGATGCTATTCCATCAGCAGTGCCTAGATAGACACTGTAGCAATGGTACTCCAAATTAGCCCAGTTTCAATTTATATCCAATGCACTTTCAAAAAGTCACACACAGCAGGGTTTTTGAAAGAAAGTAACAGTTTACTGGTTTCAGTGCAAAAGGTATCAGTGGGGAAGCTGAATCTTCCCTTTGTCCTCCAACAGTAGGTCACAAGACAGGCACACATCTTTGCATCAGACACATGATGGAAAAAGGTACACAGCACAAGTTTCTGCTAGGGAGAAATCCATGTTTCCTAATTGTGGTATGGAGCCACAGCTTCTTTGAAGTTTTCCATGTCTTTCCAGCTCTCGACAGAGTCAGAGAGATGCTAAACTATTGATAAGAAAGTAGAAAAGTGAGGCTGAAGCTTTGTGAGTCTTCCCTCTTGCTAAAAAATCTGTAGGGATTGGAACAGTTTGATTTATTGACATCAGGTATGAAACTTCTGCACATGTTGATATTTATTTCCTGCATTCCTTTTGGACAGAACTTTCCATCTAGTATCACTGCAGAAAGGGACTTCCATTAAGAGAGAGGAATTGTTGTAGCCCATCTTGGAGTGCAGTCATAGAATCACAGAAACAGGTCATTCAAAGTTTTTGTGAGACTTTCAAGGTGTTTCAAAATTCTCTACCAAGAAAGCAGGGAAAAATCAATACTAAAAACTGTTTGTAAACTTGCAGCAATTCAAATGATAAAAAAAATTAGACTAAGGGTACATCAGTGTAACTCCACTGACTTCAGTGGAACTTGCTGATTCAGAGAAGCCAAGGATCATGTCTGTTATTTATACTTTGGTGAACTGTACTTGCATGAAGATAGCTTTACATGTACAGTTATTAATTTCTGCCCAACTGGTTATGTGTGCCACAGGCTGTTTTCACATCCATCAAACTGCCGGTCTTAGTTTGTGGTTCTCAAAAGTTTATTCTGAGCAGCAGCAAAAAGGCACCTTCGTTGTGCATCTCACATAGCTTCTTCATTTTTGTTATAGTTAGGAATTCCTTTAAGACAGATCTGAAGGCTGGCCTAGTTAGGAAAATTACAGAGATTGTAAAATTGTGATTAAAAAGAGTTTCTCATCAAGTTTCTGCCATCTCAATAAATCAAAGCACTTGTGGAGACAGTTCAAGGCTGACAAAATCCTAAGGGAATCTGCCTAGTTATCTTCCATCTGCCAGTTCAGTTTCTTATCAGCCCCCTTGGGTGGAGAGTCAGGGATCCAATGTCTAGCAACATCCAGGAGGCCTGGGACAACTTTTGAAGACTGCCTCAGAATACAGTGATGATTTTTGTCTGCTTCAGAGGGAAGAACACTTTTCAAAATGTCAAAATTCTCTGTATAGAAGACTTTTTTCAGTGAACACAGTGAAGACTGGAACAAACCGCATCTCAGTGTGCAGATTTCAGGGCAGTAGAGAGAATCAAAATTACTGCATGTCAGCTCATAGGCCCAGAACACAGGAAATAAACAACACAGATAGATACATGAGGGCTGTAGTGAGACACCTCATTGACTGCCTTAAAGTGAGATGACTTTTATCTCTCCTTCCTGTCACTGCCTCAGTAATATTATTGTACACACAAGCTATTATAATGGCCTCAGGCAAGATGAGCAATAACACTGGAAGCTTCAAAAATGAGAATTTCTTTGAGGATTTCTTTTCAAGATATGATTTTCATTTTAAATTGTAAGAATCACTGCTGCAACGTACAAGATCCACCAATAACAACAGTGAAGTGTTTACATAACAAATATAAAATATAAAATATGCCATCCATAAACAAAGCATGTGATCAGACACAGGAATGCGAAGCTAAGCGTGCTTTCTGCAGCTCAAAGTCGGTGCCACCCATGTCGTGGGAACAGCTGGCAGATTAGGGAGGGCTGTGTTCCCAAGAGCAGGCCCTAACAGGGAGCACAGCCCATGCTCATTCCCTGGCAGCATTCAGCCATACCTTGGAGGTTTGCAGGAATGAAACACATATGGGGTCAAGATTTACAAAAGCTGTTGATAATTCTGTATCATTATTTTGGAGTGTATAACTTTTGTTTAAAGTGCCTGATTCACCCTCTGAAATGTCTTGCATTGAAAGTGCCTTGGATTAAAAAAATCAAAAAAACAGAGGCATCAAAAATCAGGTATTTCTTCAGAAAATTGTAGCTTTGTATAGATGATGATAATACATGTAAACAAAATGAGTGAGTGAGAGAGAAAGAAGACTTAATTTCAGCTCCCAAGATCCCATTCTCTATTGCCATTTTGTTTTGCAATTTTAACTGAGAGATCTGACCTTCTTTTATAAAGCCTGTTCCACAGGAGTCTGCAATTTTTGGTGTGTAACAGATCAGACATAAAAAACCCCCACAGTCCTGTGTGCAGTGGGCACCTGTTTTACACTGACATGGTACAGTATTTACATTAACATTTAAAAATTCAGAACATTCTCTTTACTCAAAATTGAGTTCACGTCAAAACACAGCTCTAAGCTGAAAGAGAAGAAAAAACTTATAAAGCATTTCTTTTTCCTTTGAAGAACATATCAATTTCAAATATGCACAAAGCCATCACAGTCTCAATTGAGATGAAGCTACCAGTTCCTAAGCAAAGCAGCATAGGCTTTGGGGTGCTTAGCCTTTTAAGATGTACTTGTAACCTTTGCAGGAATTGCGTAAATATTTAATAGCATATATTTGATATTACTGGATGTTTCATATATAGTACTTTGCATATATACTTATCATTAAACTAAAAGCTCAGATTGGTGAATGAATTAAACCTTGCCTTACCTTATAGGAAAGTTATCTATTATTTCATTTATTGTTCTTTATTGCACAATTTTAAATATATTTCCTGCATGGTATCTGAAGTAAAATAACTTTTGACATACTGGCTGCCATAGTAGACGCTGTAATACCTACTCTCAAAAGCACACATTTTCTGTTGACATCAATAGGACCAAGGTTTTGCCTAAAATGAGCAGTGATGACACACAGTGTTATTTTGACTTATGATTAATAACCTAGGTTCTTTGCTCTCTCCCACAGATCCCAAAGATCTGGGTTCTCTCCCCGGTAACCTGCGTGTGTCTTCAGGCAAGTCACTTGCCTTTAGTGCAAAAATCCATGGTGGTGCTGAGTTCTGGGTGACCTTCTCCAGCTAGAAGCTTGAACTGTGCAAAACAAACAAAAGCATTGCTGTATTTCCAGGGTGTTTACATATGCTAAGTCACCTGAGAGCTTGTTGCAAGTTAACATTACAATTAACTTATCATAGGGTACATTTAACAGATATATAAAAATGTAAAGCACTCCCTATGAAAAAATGTAGGTATGCTGGGAGACTAGTTGCCCTTTATAGGTCTTCAAAACATTAATGTTTTGTTTATAAATTCCTGTGCATTTCAGAAAGGTAGTCGAAATGAGTAGTTTTCCGAAACTGGAAAACGCAGCTTTTAGGTTAAATTAATTGCTTCACTGAAAGAATCTCATTTCTGGGAAATCTATTTTTGTTTTTCCTCCAAGGCCAAACAGTGGAAACATTTTGCTTTTCAGGAAAAAAAGAAATTATTTTCCAAAGAAACAGAGAGTGTCTGATCAGCTTTGCTAAAACAGTGACTTCTCTATGAACTGCCAGCTTCTTCCCAAGTTGGCACATCTTGGCCTACATGCAGAGAATAGGGATAGTTTTGCTGCTTGCACAGCAAGTGACCTCACATCTAATGAAAGGGACATTCTAGTCAAACATTCAGCTTTCCTTTCCTTTTTCAACATCCCCCTGCCTTTGCTTCTGGAGTAAGTTGACTTTGCCTGCCAATAGCAAAGCAGATAGGAGGCTGCCCCTGCAACAAATATGTTTCAAGTCAAGGGGCAATGGTAAAAACACTGAAGGTTATTATTAAATAAAGCAAATAATGCCACACAGAGAGATGGAGTTGCAAAACCCTCAGCAAGAACGTGCAGCTAAATGTAGGGATCGCTTTGAAAATAAGATGGGGAGTGGGAACTTAATGAGATGCTGAAATGATTTTATATTTCCTATAACATTTCCTGAGCAAAAAAGAGTTTAGAAAATTTCAAAGTATTCATTTCAAGCTTGGCAGAATTGGAAAATCTTAGGGATTAAGTGCTGTCCTTCCAGCTCTAATTATATCAGTGGAGCCTCTGCAAAAGAAAAGCAAGTGATGTGATAAACAAAGGGGATCCCAGCGGGGGATCCCAGCACAAGATCTTATTGTAACATCTATGTTTATTTTTTAGCTGTTCTATTGAAGGGTTTTTTTCATGATGAACACCTGAGGGAAAATTCTGAAAACAGGACATTAGTCTAATCTTTACTAGTATATGTTACATATGCATATATGTTGACAGGTAGCACAACCTACTAGGAGTGGAGTTGTAGAGCAAAACAGCAGGTGCTGAGCACTTGATGTCTGTACTATGTGTATTTGGGGAGTTGCTTCAGACTAGCTCTAGTCTGGTCCCCTGAACTGAAGGCCCATTATGGGCTGGAGCACATTAGATGAGTTTCCAGTTTAGTTCCAGATTAGATGGATCTTCCAGTCCAGTTTCATCCAAACAAAACTCGTTTTCTGTGCTCTGAGACACCCTGTGACTTCAACATGTCTTGTGTGGTAAATAGAAATGATCAGGAGATTCATTCCAAAAGCACACTACTGATTATAATACACTAATGAAGACACTTCCTCGGCAACTTCCGACAGCAACTGCAATCCTGAGGCCAGTAAATGTTTATATATTGATTCAGGCTTTCAGGTTCCCAAACCTCAGAAATGATTCATTAGTCCACTGGAGTGCCTAGCAGGTTATTCACTGGAGGTGACTTGGATGCATTTCAAACCCTTTTGCTTTGTCACAGGCTGAATCCATCCATCCTTTCACAAAAGCCATGCAAAGTACCAGAGAGGGGGATCCCTGACAGTCCAACAGAACTATTAGTCTAGTCGCCAGGCAAACAGCTATTTTTCATTATTATTGTATGTCCCTGCATCCCTTTCCACCTCCTGTATTTATCTATTGACCACATGAGAGAGTGTGAATACCAAAATAAGTGTCTGAGACAGCTGGAGGGACTGTCTGAAGACTATAAAAAGAAAAACTTTCTCCAATTTTACATTTGTGCTTTTGGTGCTCTGTTTTCAGAGTGGTTCACTTTTGAAAGGAGAATGTCTTTACTAGTGAAAAAGAGCCAAGAATTGAGCCAGGAAATGGGAAATAGATTCCAGTGCTATATATAGATTAATTCCCATTTTCCATCTAACATTATGCAAACACCTTGGTTACCCTGTAGCAATGTAATTGCACCAAAAAACTGAGCTGAGTAACAAAAGAGGAAAAAGTTCAAAAGTTCAGTTGGAGCTCCTGTTGACAAAAAAATATCTATCCCACTCAGAATTCCACTGCAGATGAGCAGGAACTATGCAATCTAAGGAAAACAAAGGAAATACAGGCATAAAAAAACAAAATGCCCCTGGCTGAAATGGTGAATCAACTTCCATATGGTGTAGGAATTCGCAATACACATGCTGACAAGAATCCATCGACTTAAGGGAAACCAGTCTGGAAGATCCTACAGCACATTACTGTAGAACCAGTGCTATAGCTGCAAATCATCAGGTCTTGAGTCTGGAAGGGAAGCAAATATGCTTTATGCAACTGATTACATGGGCCAAAACTGACACTTAATTGGGAAGAGAAGGCAGTACAAATCTCTAGCATGAAATACTGAATAAATAAGCAGTGCTGGCTTTCAGCACCTTATCTCCCGTCACCTTTGTTATCTCTCATTGACCACATCCTGACACAGGCTGGTCAGGAGCTTTCTGAAGTATATAAAATCTCAAAGAGACAATAAACATCACATAGAAGTGGGCTTTAACAGGGCAGGGCTGAGATTTTTGGTCATCTAGTAATCCAGAAAGTACTAGGAATCTTTGCTCTATGATACATAGGCCTTCTATCAGAATGAAATACACAGTAACTAACAGGGTTCTCTCTTTCACAAAAGGGAAAATCCCTCTTGTCCATGGAGAGGTGAAAGTGACAGATGAAAAGTAGCTAAGGAGACAAGAGGGAATCTTCTTGAGAGTTTTAACTAGATCATAATTCAGAGTCCAAATCCCTGAGAGAAGACAGGAGCAAATGCTCCCGAGTTCTAATGCCAATAGGAAATAACATCATCTATTGTGTTGTGAAATTACATATGGAAGGTACAAAAAACACCTTGGGTTTTTAAACCATGTGGACATGATCCACGGAGCCCAAATACATCCTTATTTCTTCTTTTTATATGAGATCTATCCCTGGTGCCTTATGATTGATGATCAGCGAGGTATAAAATGTCTGTCACGGCTACAAAAAGTAGCACAAGCATATTACTCTGCTGCTTTATATCTAGTGTGGCTGCAAGAGTGAGTAAGCTTAGGAAATGCCTTTTCCTTGCCCTGTTAGAAGCTACAGATTCTAGGAAGCACAGTTTCAATAGTTATCCTGTGCATCTTGGCTCAGGGCTGTTAGCGTTTTTACAATAAGGTTTCTTGCATACATTCATAACTTGATTTCTTGCTGAGATCTCTCAAATCTGGGTCCATGAATGACTTCTTAAGATGTTGTTACCATTAAAAAAAGGCCTTTGACTTTCCAATAGTAAGAGAATAAAAAAAGAAAAATACACTGAAGAATTCTTTCTTTTCATGTTCCTGGGACTCAGTGAGAAGGGAGGGGAGAGGTTATGTAGACATTTTCTCCATAGTCTTCTTAACCTTTACTGTATTTGAAAATACACCAGAAAATGCACCAGTAAATAAAGCAGCCTACCTAAAAAGCTTTAACAACTGCTAAAATATTTCTATGTTTTTGTCCCCTTCTACGCTAACCCACACTCATTTTAATGATCTTCATCGAAAAGTCAGATGACATATAACAGAAAATGATGGGGTTTTTATATCATTTTATAACATCAATTGCACAGGAGATTCTGTGGAGTCATAATTTTTCTGTAGCATATTTTTCTGCTTTATAGAACAATCTTTATGCATACCTATTACATTCTACGCTATGCAAGTCCACATTAAAATGGGTCTTACATCTTCATTCATGTTTTTGCACATCCATCCTTTGGCAGATTGGAGATTGTACAGCAGCTTATATAAGCTAATAAATATGAAAATGCATAATACATTTTATTGCTGGCACTATTTATCAATTGTATTACAAAAAGTTCTTAGAGAAAAAAAATAAATTAGAGTATTGCTATTTTATGTGCTGTTCATAGCAACAATAAGGAACAGTCCTGGGCCAGGAAGTTTACGTCTGCATTGGCAGGTCAGAGAAAAAATGGGAAGCATTGATTATACTGATTTCTGATATAAAGGTGCAGATCTGAAAAGCATTTTTCATTTAAATCCTGTTGACTTTCAGAGAATTTGAGCACCTACAAAAAAACTATCTCTGAATGTTTACCCAAAAATCTGAGTCATTAATCTGAGGGGTTATTTATATCTTGTAGAAAATGAAATCCATATCCCAAACTTTGAAAATTTTGGTGGCATTCATGATGGTGTTCATATCACCTCAGTTTGTCATCTCAGATGTTGTTGTGTAATGTAAGCTGGCCTTTTACGCTTCCTTTATAGTCAGTGAAGAGAAAGCAGCATTTTCAGAGGGGAAGTCATTCTGTCTATTTTTGGTACAGATTTTGTGATGGTTTAAATTGCTTTATAAGGTGCCTATCTCTATGATATGGATGAGTATGACTCTTTTCAGAAACACAGAAATAAAGGCAGATGAACAGAAGCTAATTAGAATGCTTTAAGACTTAAGTTCTCATGAAGGTGCAAGGGCTGAGTAAATATTCCGGTCATTTCTAATTTTGTCTTTTTTTTGTAATTTGACCTATGCTTTCTTTAAGATAGTTTGACAATGTTTGTTAGTAATACTTAAAAATACTCCCATTAGGAAATATATTTAAACATATGCATAGTTTATTCAGTGAAATGTAAGTCATCCAAACCATAAAATCATGAAACTCTAATCACCTGTTTCTGATACAAGACATCATAAGCTACTCAATTCCCTGAATTTGGCACTCAGAGCAACATTGCATTTGGAAGATGTATTTCAAGCTGACTTACAACCTCTTAAGAGAGTATGCAGTTAAGCCTACAGACTTCTGCTGTAGCACAGATTTTAACAGCTTTTTAATTCATAATGCATGACAGATGTCAGGCATTATTAGCTAGTGTACAGGTAGGTTAGTTCACAAGTTAAAGGTCAATGGTAAGGTAAAGAATAGAGATGTAGGTAAGTAAGTCACTTAAATGATTTGAGAATCTCTTTTCAAAAGTTGTATGCTACCTATTCTAAGAACACCTTTGCACAGTAAAAGGAGACAGAATTTAAAAAGAGGGCTAAAATTCTTTTTTTAAGCGTGTGCTTTTTGGCATCAGCTAATCAGTCCTCTGGTAAAGGCACCATTGCAGTTCTAGACCTTAGGCAATCACTGTTTCTAATAACTGGCTGCTAAATTCAGAGCCCTGCTTCTCACCAGGACCTCCAGATTGCTTCAAAAGAACATAAACCTCTATTTAGAAACTCTCTCTTTTGAAATCAATACAGCACAAATGTGCAATGACATTAGGCAGACTTTTCCAGGCAATGTACCATTCATTACTCATTTGGAATATGTTATTCTAGGATCCTTAAATCAGAAGGGAAAACAAAAGGTAAAAACATGTCCCTCTTTCTAATAATCCCTCCCTCCTTGTCCCCCTCTTCAAGAATTTCAACTCCCTTTCTGTAATGTCCAGAAAGTTTATAATCTAGCTTCCTGACATATTAATTCTTTCATTTTGAGTTGCAGTCATGCTGCTTTCTGAGATTCTGTTTTCCTTGGCTGATAAAGGCTAAAAATTGTCTGGTCACTGGTCTTCCACCAGTGCATCCAAGGTAACTCTATTCATGTGCTGATGGTCCTTGAAAGGCCCTTCATTCCAACCTGGCAATGGCTAGAGATTACCTAATTCCCTTCGGTTTTGCTCTTCTGAAATAGAAATTTTCCCTTAGTTCTGACAGCATCAAAGTAAATGGGTAAAATGAGCCAGTGTAGCAACTGACAATGCAAAGATGAATGGGGAAAATGAACCATATCCATTTTTCACAAGAATAATACTAAAATTTACCACACTGTCCCACAACCACTCAAAACAATGCCACTGGTTTAAAACTAATAGGATTTTTAACATAGCAGCTTGGATTCTTTTGTGTTCACACCACAGGCATCCTTAGTTACAAATAAGGGTTATAGAGTCTGTGCTAGCATGGAGTAGTCCGGTATGGTCCAGGGGGTGTAGGGAGGGACAGGAACTCTGGAGGAGGCAAGAGAAAGGAAAGTTATCTTGATCCTGGAATATTAATTCCTGAACTCTAATGCTCACTAACTGGCTATTAATAAAAAAGAGAATTTTCTGGTGACGTGCGTGGGGGTTTGGCTCAGGGCCAGCTTCGGGACAGCACAGCTGAGGGCTGCCCCTTCCTGCTGGTGCCCTTGGGGAGGGCTCCGGGACAGCAGCGCCACACCAGCCCTGCCTCTCGGAGCTGCTTTGGGCTAAGCCTCTGTTGTGAGGCCTGGCCCAAGCTACAGCTGAGGCTGCTGCCCTGCAGCCCGTGGCCGGCCGTGGGCCTGCTGATCCCGACCCAGTGCCCGACCTGCAGGCTGACTGCCCGGCCTCAGCCCCACGGAGCTGCCTAGTGCCCAGGGCTGGGGCTGCCCCCCGACCTGCCTTGCTCCCTTGCTAGACTCTCACTGCACCCTGACAACATGTGTTTCCACAGTCAAAAACAGCTTGGCTTGCCAAAGACAAGAATATAGTGTATAAAAACATTATTAAGGATATAGCCCTGAAGAATAATAGTTGTACTCCACCCCGACTAAGTATAATCTTTTAGCTCCGATAAATTATTATGGAAACTGGCATTAAAAAACCCTCCAGTATTACCAGAATTACATACTGAGCTGTCTAAATGTTGTGCTCAGAATGGTTCCTTTCTGAAGCACTAGCTCCTCACAGATTTCTGTAGCAGCAGCTCGCATCTGCCACATTACAAAAATCAGTCATCCTCCACATGTGAGTTTCTGTTCTGTTCATCCCTGCCTCATCAGGGAGAGAGACAGTATCAGAAAATATTGGGATCCAACAAAGATGAACATGGTCATGAATTTTTGAAGACAAATATTAATATCCACAGATTGAAATACATGTGTTGAGGCCAAGTCTCATTATTTTTCAAACCTCTTTCGTAACTTGACTCATTACTCTTGCATGTGAAATTGTACTCATATAATCTACATTACAATCGACTAAATATTATTTTGGCAAATCTAAATGTTAACTCACTTTTTTTGATGCTTCAGTTTAGCTTGACAGAATCCACTCTAGCAGGCATCGTTATTTTTCCTTGTGGTCCACAGATGAGTTTTGAACATCCCTAAAATTTTAGATAGAGCAGATTTGAAAAACATTACATTTGGATGATTTAAATTTGAAAGGTAAAAAGAAATGAAAGATTAATCAAAGAAACATGACAGTCAGTCTAAATTCTTCTTTCAGAGTGCGGTAAGTGCTGTTGTAGTCATAGGTACCTAAAGACAGTGAGAAGATAAAAAAAAGTTAGAAAGAGGGAGTCATAGGATGTCAGGAGGTGGTAAGGCTGAATGATAGCGTGGTTGGTAATAGTGACATTAAAGCTATTTGCTTTGTCATATACAGCTCTGGAAGCAAGACTGTGTGACAGCTTCCCAAGGCAGTCTTTCTGGCTCTTCATGGAGAAATAATCCTCTCAGAAAAACTACCATGACTCTGGATTTATACTTTTGGCAGAGATGCCAAAAAAAAATTTTTGTAAGGGATTAAATTATGTGGGTATTCCATCAACAGGTATAAAAATACATTTTTTAGTACTATATGTGCTGGTACAGCAGAGCAGGAAAGTTGTCATATATGAATACACATTAGTATCAGACTCTGATCTTCAAATGACATTATAACCACTGTTTTCAAGAATGTGTCCTACATTATGTGTGAAAATGCAGTTTCCTAGAATTTTAAATAACAGACAATGAGCAAATTATTCCATGCACAACATCCCCTAGAACAACAGTTTTGTTACAGAAAGGGCTGGGATGGAAGAAGTTGTTTATCCTGGAGTGTGGAACTTCTCAGATTCTTAGCTTAACACATAACAGAGCCTGGATCCAGTTGCAACCAATGTTTCTAGAGTGTAATAATCTGAAAATAGGAAATGAGTAGTTATATTTTTCATCAAAAAATAGAAATGTAAATATTGTTATTCAAAGGAAGACATTTTCAAAAATCAGAGTTAACAGAGACTTTTCATTTGCTATATTTTAAAAGTGAAGGTTCATATGGGATCTCCAGCTGAAATTTACCTGTTTCATGGCCGATAGTCGAGAATTCTCCAGAACTCAGATTTGAATGGCATTTGATGCATAGGATTAGCCTGAAAGCCCTAAGAAATACTAAGGTTTTCAAGTTCCTGCCTTCCAAAAAGTCTAGAAATCCTTCTAAATTGCTTTCTCATACTCAGGTCCAAAGAAGGTCACATGATGTGGCCACCACACAACTGTGAACCAGAAGTCCACTTTTCTAAAGTAATCAGCATAGAAAGGCTGTCCCAAACTTGTCTCAGAAGACAATGACAAGACTGCACTGTTACCATCAGGGACCACCCCATCCTTCCTCTTGATCCTAGTTCCACATAACTACATCTTCAGTCATTTCACTATTCAAATTTAATTTTTGGAGTTACATTTTCAGTCTGATGATTCATTGTAGAACTGCATGAATACTAATGTTTGCTCAGAGCAGCAGGATGGAGGTCACAGCTGGAGGAAAGGAAGAAGTTAGATAACCCCTTAAAATGGTGAAGCTGGTTATGAAACTGCACCCTAATAGTCTCAAAATATTCTCTCCTTTATTCTGTAAAGCTTTGAGGTATTATGCATTATACATAGCAATTTCATATCAACAGAAAATTTCAACCAAATAATTTTTAAAAAACAAGAGATTTTAATATGGAGATTCAGTCATGACAGCTCTCAATAAAGTGGTGGTAAGATAGTCTGCCTTGTAATTTACCTCATATTTGAACCAGCCATATACACACATACACAGCTGCGTATTCCAGTTCAGGAAACATTTGAATTTTTATGTTGTTTCAGTACTGTAAGAAAATGTTATGAAAATGGATAACGTTTAATGGACATACTGGATACTCTTGTTTGCACAACTGTGTAGTTTTCTTTTTGAATGATCAAAATAAATACATGCAAGGACCAATATAATTTGCTGAAGTGTAGTCAAAAAGCAGAAATAATATTTGAATCTGACTATAGCCTTTCTATATTGCCACAGTATAACATCAACAAAGAAGATTATTGAAAAGGTGAATGAAGACTCTTTTGATGTCTTCATATGGGGACTCATTGTAATGTTTTGACAAAAGTAGACAAATTATCCTAACATTATGTTTAGAGTTTAGCCAGGTCCTTGAAATATGTGACCTATGGTAATTATCCCAGCATTTATCTATTCCCATTTTGAAAAATTCCTCTAAACCTTCTGATGCTTTCTGTGGAAATTAATGAGCTAGCTCTGTAAATATTTTCTTGTAACATGTACGAGGACACTAGATATAGATCTCCTGGGACCATGATAAATGTTTTATAGCATCTATTTCTAAGCTGCAGATTGTTTTGAGAAGTGGCAGGAATGTGGAACTTTTGGGTGTCTAAGCAGGGTGAAGAGATTCCCTAACCACTGAAATCAAACTTTGTTGTATGCAGTTTCAGGTACACATATAAAAAGGGTAATAGAATAACCAGAGCAGGTAGGAATGAAGAGGCAGGGAATAGCCAATATACTGTTAAGCACATGAGCTTTTTAGCCTGGTGCTAGTAGTGGGTAGATGCAAATTCTTGTCCTTTTTCATAGGAAGTAGTGGAAGAACTTTTGCCTCAGATAAAGTTTTCTGAGGCCCAGAATTTCCTTGTGCTGATATTTCACCAGCTCAATTCTTGTATTCCTATGTACTGGTAATCTCAAACTTATGTCCCCAAGAACCACAGCTTTGCTAGGAACTGTGCACCTGTAACTGAGAGCAGACCTAGTTCTACTCATCAGTTCTGTTATTTCCTCAGACTTCCCTGGCAATTCCTTCAGCTCTTCAGTACATCTTTCTTAATACCTTTCCCTCTTTGATTTCCATTCTGGATTAGTATTTGTTGATTTGCTAGGAAAATTTTGACTTAGCTTCTCACAGAACAAATCAGTTACTCAAAATCAGACTTTTCTCTTGATTCCTTGCTTATTCACCAATGACTTCTTCCTATCTGAGTTTCCATTAATAACTCTTGATGTATTCCCTTGCCAGTTTTTGTACTTTCTCATTTCAGAGACCATACACTGATTTGACATGTAGTCTCTGCTTTTCTTCAGAAACAGTCTAGTCATCATTGTTTATTCATTCAGATGTATGTCTTGATGATTCTAACCTAATTTCTTGCATGCTGTTTTGTTTTGACAAAGTCCTTTCTGGAGGATCCCAACCTACAGTGTGAATTTTAAGATGTGAAAATACTGACAACCATTCTGTCTTCATCTATCCCAGTATCTTCAATTTGATCCTTATGTTTTGCAACTCAGTAGAAATCTGTATTTAAAAATCTCTCTTAATGCACTTTGATGCCTTGGAGTAAACTTTACAGCCTTTTTTTGTACTTCTGTCTTTCAGACTAACTTGTCAGTTCAGCCACAGAGGCTGTCAGCAGCTGCATAAAGTAAATGCATTTGGTGAATTTATACAGACAGTGGGATGTGCATTTTCATGAAAGGGGTCTCTTGCTAAATACAAAGTAGCATGTCTCTCACCTATTTGTGTGTTAAATTTTCCATCAACAAAAGAACTAATGCCTCAAAGAATGACCTTTACTGGCCCATCTGTGCTCATCAGTCTTAATTAAGAAACCCAGCAATACCCTTCAACAGGATTATCACGTAGTTAACCTCACGTATAAATCTCTAGTGTAAAAATTAGGCATATGGATTGAATGATATTGTAGGTGTCAGTTTCCATCCTACACCATTTTGTTAGGCTAACAAGAAGAAACAGAAGGATAGTTTGTAAATTCAGGAGGTGTCATCCTGAGTTCTGGCTTGAATTCAAATCAAGACCAGTGCAAAAATCCCTGACAGAAATATCTCATATTAATTGCTTACCTTGGCAAAGATCTGAGTATCGGACTAGAGAGGGCTCATAAATGCTGTCTGTTCTTGGCCTGTAAAGAGCCTGGGATTGAAGTGTCATGGCAGCGTATGAGTCTCAGCTCCCATCTCCCAGTACATATTCTGAGGTACTTGGATCTTTGATGAAAGAAGTCTGGGTATGCTTTCCTAGGGAAACACACTTTCCTGAGAAAAGGGATCTAGAAGCAAATGTGCCTCCTTAAAACAATGTAAAAATGTTGAAGGCCTCTGACATTTGATGTTTCTACCCTGCAATAACTAGACTTGCTTGTAGGAGGTATCTTGAAGTATACATTACTGCTTCTCAACATGCAGTCCACCAAGATCATTGTGAATGAGCTAAAGCACAGGCTGTGCAGTCAAGGAGTCACTACATTCATAAACGCTATCAGTTTGAGAACTATTACCTTCTCAATGGCTTATTCAGGTTTATGTCAGTAAAACAGAAGTTCTTTAGTAGAAGTCAACTTGCTGTCCTATACCATTATGATTTATGACTTATATTCAAACAAGCCAGGAAAATGCAAAAGTAGCTTTAAATCATTTCTATTTTCCAACTCTAGATCTGGTCAGGAACCCATCTGAATTTTTTTTTTGTTAAATAAAATACATTTTAAAAAGTTTAGAAATGCTGGCTGATGACTGACTGATGACTGTTCTTCCTGAAAGTCCACTCTGTCAGCCAGGGACTGGCAGAATGCAAGGTAGATACATCACGCATAACAATATCATAGGAGCTCCTATCATGAGAAGATTCTCCCACTTTTTAAAGTATGTCTGGATAATCTTTTTCTACTGCCCAGTATTCATTCAGTGATTCCATACCTGTGTCTGTGCCTTTCCTTCTTGTCCAAAATGATTTGCCCATCCTTTGCAATGAGGTTTGGAAATCATTCCAGAGGTGGTATTTCCAATTACAGGCACGCTATTTTCAATTGCAGTGATTGCTGCAAACATTTATTTCGTCAGCCCTTCCTTCTAGGTAGACTGTAAGATATTAGTCTTAGCTTATAAATTCTTAAAGACTTAGCTAAGGAACATTGAATAATCAAAGCTGATGCTCAGTTTAATTGCTTTTCACAGTAGAAATGACTAAACTTTCTCATTTGATCCTGAAAACAGAGTAGCACTCTTCCTTCCCTAGTTGAACCATTCAAATCAATGCAATAGTAATTTTATTGATTAGTGTTCCACATGTTCCACAGAATGCAGCCTTTCATAAACAGTGATGCAATGGAGAGAACTCCTAGAGTATTAGACTGATTTCCTTTTTTTTCTGTAAGTGTACACAAACGCATGCACCATTTATCTCATTCAAGGCAAGTTCCATTGGATTCTACAGGGAACTTGGGCACCACCTGCAAATGCAGCTGATTGTGCTTTGCTCATGTAGATCCGCTAAATGCTACTTTCAGACATCAGATTTAATCAGGGAAAAGAAATTACTCTGGAATTAGCTTCACAGGAAAAGCTGGGTCAAGATTTGATCAATTTTATTGTTTCAGAAAGCTCATAAATGTATCATTTTTCCCCAGCTGACATACCTCTCAGAGACGTATTAACAGTAATGGTGCAGGTTAAATTATTAATAGCTTTATAAGATGGGCAGGTTTACTGCAATGTGAAATCAGTAAAATAGGTCAGCTATGGCATCTATAGAGGGCCATCTATCATAATGTAGTAGGTAACCTTCAAATACAAACCCAAGTGTCTTTGATTAAAAGCTTTTCTGTTGTCACTTGTGATAAATGCTGGGGTGCTAATATCCACAAGCTTGTTATTGAAGAGAACATATTCCAAAACAGGAGTTGGATGGTAGCTAGAGAGAGAAAACTTTAGGGTTTCAGAAAGAAAAAATTATTTGTCAACAAAGGAGAAGAAAAGAGAGTTAGCTGTAGTAATCTCATTATGAGAGGATTTTAATAGTGTAAGAAAAAAAGTGCATTCGTTCTAGGCCTACTAAATTAAGCAAAGAATGTAACAGGCAAATGGATTTAATATTTGAAGTCTAGAGAGTTTCAGCAGCCCATGATATAAATAGGGACCCAATTTATTAAAGAAGATATCCTGTTACAGCTAGGACAGTTCTTCACTATGATTTTGTGTAGTAAGTGTCTATAGCATTAATTACTGCAACAGCATGTTGTTTGCCAGAGATTCATACTCTTTTAAACAGGTCACTCTAGGCATATTTGGGAAAGTTTCACAAACTGACAGTTGATTTCTCCTTTTATTCTAGAAATAAAGGTAACCTGAATGCTGAATATCACTGTACTTGGAAAGTGAGTTGATACAGCAAAAAAAAGACAAAAAAAACAGAGAGTGAGAGAGATTGAGACTGCAGGCAAACAAGGTATGGGGACCTGGAATGATGCCCCAAAAAAGTGTTCACAAAGATTTGTATTACAAAACCCTACTCTGTTCAAACATCTATATACATCTTTGTATTTTTTACGGACAGCAGCAAGGGAATAAAGATTGATATGAACACCTACATTTTCATGCAAATTTAAGCTTTAGAAGCAGACAAAAGACTTAGCTATTTATTGTTTTCTATTATTTTGTTTATAACTTAAAAGGTTTCAGTCAACCAGTTAGATATCAAAAAGAAATGATGTGATAAAGGTGATCGAATACTCATTAGAAACAAGGAACGAATAGCACACAGGATATAAACTGGTTGTCCAATATATTCAGCTTTTATCTATGGGAAAATGAATTTGCTTTTCAAAATTTTGAACTGTTTTTTGAATGATTAAATGGAAAAAATAAGAATTAAATTCAGTGAGACTGATCAAGCCAATATGAATATTTTATTGTGGAGTAAAATTAGTTCTGTAGGAGAACTTACAGGTAATATGTAAAGTCCCACCAAACCATGTACAGGAAAAATTTGCAAACTAGTAGCTGAATACTCGTAAAGCCTTCAGCTCCATCCCTTGCCTTGTGTTCTGCACTTTTTAATCATCATGGTAGTCAAGATAACCTGATTACAGAAGCTGTTCGCACTCTGGTGTTAAGTGCTCTGATATCATCCCAAGCAGCTGTGGTAAATTGAAATAATTAATTGAGGTCATCTCAGTCATTCACTCTCTAAAAATCAGATTCTATCCCTTTCTTGATTAAAACATATATCATTTCTTCTTTGATGGGCTTTGATGGTTACTTTTTCAGTTGCTAGCCTCCTTTTCAATTCCTGTACAAGCAGGACCATTCTGGAACATGAAGGTTGGTGGTGTTTTGTGTTTTGAATCACCACTGCTCTCCCACTTGTGCAAAGCATATTATTGCTATTCCACCAGCCTCACTTGGCCTTACAGATCTTTTCTGCTGAGGCTTACAGAAATCTGAGGCAAGATTTCAAATGCAGATTCATCCCATGTGTACTTTATGTCCCGCCTCTGGTATGCATGCTTCCCAAGGTCAGAGGGGACCTGTTCTGCTAAAGCCTCATGCAGAGACTAATGACACCAGTGGAATGATTTCTTCTGATGTTGACAGGTGCTGTACTGAGTCCCCTAGCTATCCATAGAGACATCTCATCTTCCTTCTCTGGCAGACGGTAGCTTAAGAAACAGCTTCAATGCTACTATTTTTGAAATATCAAGGAAAACTACTTCCACACAAGTTCCAAAATTTGGAATTTATTTCTCCAAAATAAACTCATGACTGACTCTTTCTAGTACCTTTTCGAACTGCTGGATCTTCTGTAATCCATTAGGTTTCTCTTTTCTTGTCATTGTAATGTCATTTAATTTATTTCTTTATTTTCAGTTCATTATGTATTTATTGTTTAGAAGATCACACTTTAATCTTTTCTTTCCCTCATTTCCAACAGTTCAGTCATGCTTATCTGCTACAACCTTGATTTAATTTCTTAGCAGGGGCCACAGGGAGATTGAGGAGGTGCCCTTCATTAGTTTATTTTGTAATTATGTTTCTAACTCTGCTTTTGAAATAGCTTTTAGATGCCTTCAGTTCTGGGGCTGTTTTGAATCTAATCAGTGTCTCATTATCTGACATTTTTGGAATACTGCTGAAACAGATAAACTAGCCTAACTTGGAGACTACTGCAATGTGTGTCTAGTAATTTTAAGTAGAAAAAGGTGCGAGAAAATGAATTCAGTGGTGTACTCAGCAGTGTATTTACTTTCTTTGAACTTTGCGATATTACTGTTAGTGGATAATAACCTACCCAGATTTCATCAGCTATAGTAACAATGCTAATCCACTGAAGTCATCATAAAGACACTACAGCCTTGATTGCATAAGCAGAGCCAATGAATAAATTATACCCCTTGAAGATTATTTTTGCACAAATCTCCAATCTATTAAACTCAATTCTTTGTTTCCCTTTCTTTCCTGTATCTTCCCTTTGAACAAGACCCTTAGAAAAGGGTGTCCCCTTGATGAACAAATGCAATTTAATTAGCAGAGTGCATCAAAGAGGACATTCCTAAAAACTAAATGGCTACACAGGGAGACACCTCTGAGAATGCAAGTTCATGGCTGCCCAGATGAACACTTTAACTGTAGAAAAGGGATGAGAAAATAATCCTCAAAAGAGAGAAAACCTCACCTCTTGAGCTTCCTTCTCCTGGACTGATGGCTGGTAATCTTGGTCAATGCCATGAGGGTCCTCAGGACTGCATGAAACTGCCATCCCTCAAGTCTCCATTTAGCCGTAATACAGATTGTATCAGTGTCAGTTTTTCCGTCCTCAAATGAATGGTCTTCACTCTCTAGACCTATACAATCTGGTGTGACTCTAAAAGAAAGGGAGAATGCAGCGGGTCTTCAGCCTTCAGATTTCTCCTGAAGCACCCATCAGGACTGCCATTTATTTACCTCCCTTTGTGATGCTTCCTGTAATGGCAAATATCCTACCATAAGGAACTGGACTAAGAACATTATTACAGTAATAACCTGTCACTCAGGTTTGCAACCCACACTGAGATCCATATCACCCTAGCTAGACTGTGACCAAAATCTGACTCAGTTTCACAGTAGTTTATAGTTTCTGTACTATTCATGCTATTAGTTATACAACCAGTACATAGTCTAGAACAGTGAATACCTTGTCCTTAACTGGATTTCACTGATAGTAGAGAGATAGTAGAGTTTCACTTTTCCTCTCCACTGCTAAGGTCTCAAGAGGAAGCACTATCCCAATACATTATTATGAATTATTATTATATGTTTCTGTATTGATATTAAACAATTCTTGGGATACCTGATTCAAAGGAAAGCTTCAGTCTAAATTTTGGTGACAAGAAAGACCAGACAGAACCTCCTTCAAAAACTTTCCACCTCCTTTTTCACTCCCAAAATAGAGAAAACATAAAACTAGAGAAGGGGGAGGAAACTAGAACTTTCCATTTACAAAAACAAAATTATGGCATTTTGATAACCAAGTTGGGGACAACATAAAGGGAAAAAAAGGTTTTACTCCTTTAAATAGAATTCAGCAGCACAATATGTCTCTGAGTGATGAACAGGTGTGGTGTATTCCTTGTTTTTCAGGTATCTGGAGACATGAATAGGCATTTCTGAATAATGAAATGTAGGAGCTTGTCTCACTGTGGCAGAAAAGGTTTTGAGGAGCAGACAGAAATAAGCATGCTGTGAGAACTCACAGAGCTGGACTGTTAGCCAGTTAGACTCAAGCAATGCATGTTGCTTTGTGAGGCAAAGCTGGCTGGCTTTACATCAAGCTTCCTAATAATCAACCTTTTTTAAAATTAACTCTTACAAATTTTATAAAGTGATTTGTATCAGCAAAGTTTGCTACTACTGATGGCTGAGCCAAGAATTGCTAGTACCAATTTCCTTAACAAGGGAGAGAGTCATGAAGATTTTAAATAGCAGATAATATCCTTTTGCATGCTCTCCCCTTCCCCCTGCTTTACACAGATAAACTAGATGATACAGTTAAGATGGTCTCTAGCTTACTGGAGGACATCACTTCTGCACTTTTCTCCCCCCCGTTCCGATCCTTTATTCCCATGCCACAAGTTTTACTTAACAATGCAGTGTTTGCACCCTTTACAGGCTTAGGATCAGCAAGTCTCTTTGAAGAGGCAATTGATTCATATTCATCAAGGAAAGCAATTAACAGAAGTAAAAGAAAAGCATGAGTAAGCACAAAGAGCAAAAAGTCAGGAGAGAAGTGGCAGAAATAATGCTAAAACCCCTGTTCCCTCCCTCTGGTCCACCTGCCCACGGCTATCCCTCATCTCTTTTTTTCTTTGGCACTATGCTTGGTCTCCTGTTCTTGACAAAAGCTATACTTGTGATTTTATCCTAATGCTACTATATTAGAATTGAATTCCAAGAGCAATAAGATGTGGTAATATATAATATCTCTTTTAATCCCAAATGAATTAATTGCAATAAGCATTACATGGAACAATATCAAATCAATTAGTCATGCTAGAAAACRTAAAATAATATCCTTTTATTTTTTCTTTCTATGAGTTTGCCATCTGATTTCATCTTTCATCTTGTGCAGTGCATTTCTTCTATGCCTGTCTGTTCCTAATGCTGGTGTATTGCTATTTTCACAGCCTGGAAAACCACAACACTGATTACTTTCTCATTTTTGTGCTTGCTTGTTAATTTTGTCTAAACCAATCAAAAGGAATTCTATTGTAGTATCAGTTTAACATAAGAAATAAAGCTGATATAAAAAGTAGAGTTTTCTGTCTTTAGGGAAAAACAGAATAAACCTTACATTTTTTGCAGAATCCAAGCCAACAATTTCAGCTAGAAACTTCTGAAAATCTACAGCTTCTCAGTGAATCTGACATTTGAGAGCATTAATTTAATTGGGTATGTGCAATAGATTTCCAGGGATTTCTGCAAAACACTCCCACTGCAGAGTGACTTAAAACTTTGTGCCCTCATGCAGTCTACAAGGAATCCCAGCCAGGCTCTTTTGGACCCTGCTTTGAAGAAGCATGAAGAATGTGTTTTGAATAAATATTTCATCCCTTTATATGTGGATAGTTTCCAAAAAGATTTTATTTAGGTGGAAAAATCTATTAACTGCTCTAAGGAGATGTGCTGTAGCTGGAAATAGATGACATACATGTATACATAGCTTCTTTAAGACAAGAAGGAGAATTATATTGTCATCTTCACCAGTGTTTTCTAATCAGTCAGGAATGTTGTATCATAATCATTAAAGCATGTGGTTGAGAAAGCAAACAAAGCAGGAAGAAAGATTTGCAATTTTGTACTAGGAAAACAGACTTTTTATGCAAAAATTGAAATTTTCATTAATACTGAAATACTAATAAAACCACTTTTCAGTAGAAATATTTCGTGTACTGAAAATCATGTGGTCTTTTATAATGACAATTCAATGACAATTTTGAAAACTTGGTAATAAGGTCAATAAAATATTGATTAAACATTGCAAAAGATTTAATAGAAAAGAATAAATGGGGTTATTTCGAACTCTCCTAAATAGAGACAACCTCAAAACTCTTTTCAGATTTATCTTCCTCTTTGTTTGTTTGTTTCCCTAGCTCCAGCAGCCTATAAACAAAGTGAAATAATTTATTACAATTGATTTTGCATGCTTCTTTTCCACAAAAGTAGGTCACATTCAAAGTGAAATTCAAGTCCAAATGTATTATAAATACTCTTTTTCATGGAGGGGTTTACCTAAAACCCAGGAATCAAAGGCCAGTGTCTATTATCGCTGCTTGGGACTGCGCACACACTGGGTCAGAAGACAGATGGTGTCTACTCGGTTATACCAAATACTGTCTGCAGACCTTACCTATATCTGCATTGCAGCTGGATCTGGCCTTGCTGTAGTTCTTGCTCAGATGGCTCACTCATTATTAATCACCTATATGAATCATCAATAGAGAGAAATCTTTTTATTCTAAGTGTCTCTAGAAGAGTTTAACTTAACACTGTGTAACTTCAACCCAGGGACATACAGGGTTCATATAGGCTAGAAAAAACTATTTAGAAAACAGACAAATTCCAGAAATCTTCTTCTTATCTGACATCTTTAGCTGTCTAGCAGGTAGCAGTGGAAAGAGAGATTGTATCATCTTCTTGCTGTCAAATCCACTGTGTGAGTACCAGTCCCAGCTTTGCTGTGAACAGTAGTATCACTGTCTACATTGTGCAAAGCGAGTTTAAACAAAACTGGTTTTCAGGCAAGTCTTCTCAGAACTGGTCTGAAGCACAGTGATTACCCAGCACTGCTGCAGGCATTAGGACTGCTAATTCATGTCTTCTGCCTGTTAGGTGCAGCACAGGAATAAAAGATACAGAAATGTTGTCAGACAGGACTTGTCAACTGAAAATAAGGGTTCAGAAAGACTATGTGAAGTTGTGATATTACATCCTGCAGTTAGTTCTAAATAAAAGAAGGGCCAAGATTTTGGACATCAGCTGGACATCAAAAAAGAACTCACAATTATTCTGTATACTAGAAACTAAGTGAAATTGTTGTCTGTCTTTTTCTCTAACAAGCAGTCACACATCCAGCAAGAATATAAACTCTGCTGACTTCTTCCTGTAGAAACCTATTCAAAAATATATTATTGCATAGGTCTGGTGTCCCCAAATGAGGGTTGATTTGCCAGTAAATAGTATGTTCAGATCAAACTTGCAAAGTCTGCATCTCTGGCATCTGCAAAAAGCCTCGGTGGAGTCTGCAAATAAGTCCCAAGCACAGGGAGGGTCCATGCATGGGGAGAGTCCTGCAGGCTGGAGATCCTCACCAGGACTTCCATCTGACTTGGCATGTGCCAGACTGTGAACTCCTTTTATTGGCAGCTCTTTACGATCATGAGTATCCTTATTTGCTATTACTCTTGATTCAAAATCTTCTAAACAAAGTCGTCAAAATGGGGCACTGAATTTTATTTTTTGCTGGCTTCTGTCACATGCATGGATGTTACAGTTTTTAAAACTAGTTTTCAAAATATCTTTAGTAAAGCTCAATTGCCATTAGAATAAACAGAAGAGAGTTGCAAAATTGCATAGGGAACATCACTAAAGTAAGTTTGGAGAGGTATGGGCCTGAGTCTACCAGCATCTGTAGCTGCATTTTGTTATACAGTGTTTTGAAAGAGCGATGAAAAAATGTATATTACAGAACAGCTTCAAGATGAAGCAGTATACCACAGTCATTAGTTTTTTTAACTATTGCACTCATTTTGGAAATTAAAAGAATTTCCAGTCGAGAAAATTAAAAACCCTTCCATATGCATATGAAAGACTGCCAGGAAATAACCTTCCTCTAATTATTTAAAATAGTCTCCATACAGTATCAGAGGGCAAGGTACTGCACTATATTAGTAAGTTCTCACTTCCTCCATATCCAGTAAGAATGGACAGCTTCTCCCCAAGTTTGAGTGGGCAATAGAAAGCTCAGCGTAGATTCATTATGAATGGAGCAAAACAGTGTAAGATCTGACTGTGGCTAATACCAGGACAAGGTGCTGAAGGCTATTCTGTCATACTACACCACTGAATAATGAAACCCGTTAATCAGTATTTCTTGCTTGGGTGAACATGAGGAAAGAATATACTGACATTTTGAGAAGACTTAATGTTCTCTTTAATATTTTACATATTTATCAAACAAATAATTAAGCTATTTTGCAAATGTCTTGTAATAACAATGATAATACAATAGGAAGATTCAGGTAATGAGTATCATGTGTTGCTAAGAATGGTTTGACTTGGTGACATTTGGTAAACTATGGACTAAGGCTCTAGAATTCTCTCAATGTAAAAGCACTGACAGTTCTGAAATTTGTATCCTAACAGGGGTAAAATGGGAACAGTAGCCCTTAAACTCTCACTTCACAACTATCATTTTTCCTCTGTTTCTCAGAAAGTCACCTTAATGTTTTAAGTGTAAGTCACATTCTATAAGCTCTACATAGTTCCTGTTTCTTTAGTGGAAGGTATCAACATCCAGATCAGAACATTATTTGACTGTATGCTTTCAGCTAGCAATATATATTTTTGAATAACTGCTGTGCTTGATGTCAGATATACTAGATGTTCTGAAGAGAAGGAGAGAGAAGGAGAGACACCTTCAAAACAAAGATCTAACAAAGCTCCTTTGAGAAAATCTGGCAGGACTATATGGCCCCCCTGGTCAGGGCATCATTCAATACTAGGGCTGAAAGGGTTTCCAGAGGATCAGATGTCTTATCCTTGACAGCAGTTTATGTAACATACCCTGCGGTGGGTCTTTATAATGACCAACATAAAACTATGATGAAACATGTCCCTGTGTTACTTTTAAATAGGCTTTTCCCTTCCAGTAATGGAACAACTCTTCCCTTGATCTTCCTCTTACTAACAATGCCTTTAGAGTAATTTCTTGTTAGCCTGGGAGTTCTTCATGGTTGTGTCTCATTCTGTGTCTCAGTCTTTCAGATGTTTGTCTCTGTTGACATGTTTCATTTGATCATTCTTCGACCTTGAACCCTTCTGGAGCCACCTGGGAGTTATCATAACCATGAACTGATGGAATGAGGGAGTGAAGTAGTGTATAACCCAGTGACAAGTACTCTGCGCCAGGGTTCTGTGTACTAGTCTTAATACTTCATGGCACCCCTGTTAAAAGGGCTCAGCAGCCTAGAAGCAGCTCTTCAATTTGATGAATCACAGACAAGGCTATTTAATCAATGTCAGGTACAAAAGATAGCAACAGAACTGAATAAGCTCAGATGCTTCTAAATAAAACTAAATTTACTAGAGCAACACTAGGATAGAGCTCCTGAATCCCTCTCAGTGACTGGAAAAATGTTTGCCTGAATATGATTTAGCAGATGGGAGAGGAGAGAGTGACTCCATGCAAAAACAGTTGATTAAAAGGCATTCATAACAGACGATGGGGAGCTGAATTTATGAACTATTGCCTGCAGTGTGTATCAGTGAGCTGTTAACATAATTTTAAACAGCAGCATCAAGAAGAGAGCATACAGAAAATGATAATATACATATATTAATGTATAATATAAAATATTCATAAACATACAGAAAACTAAAATCAGATAACATCTAATTATTCTTTGTTTAACCTCTAAATGACTAATTAATCTCATTAATATAGTCAACATTTGCTGATACATACCAGAAATTCACTGCAGTTATTTCCTCTTCCATGTTTAGGAAGAGCTTGAAATCATAGCTTTCAACACACAAGGAATTTTTAATAGATATGCTTTTCCCTGTGTTTGTAAGTAGATATTTCTAAGATGCCTTCATGAAGAAGCTAAGAGCAGTAGTTGCCTGGAAGTACAGAAGAAGAAAGAGCCCAACTGAACAACAGGACAGATGTAGCAAGTTCAGTTTTTGTATGGATTTATTTAAGAACTTTGGAGCCAAAGATGTGACTTAGTTCTTACAAAAGCAGGGTGGCTTTCATACTTTCCTACTTCAATATATTTAACAGTGATTCTTTACTTGGTTTTCTGCCTGTTTCATCAAACTACAGTTGTGCTACATTTCTAAAGGATTGGAACCCATGATGTTTTAGTATAGTCCAGTCCAAAAAGTGAGGTGTTAGGATGTAACAGCCCTAATGATTATTTAGACTAAATTTATTCCTGCTACTGTTTGTTAGAGATTAGAAAAAAATATATGTTGTATGAACCCCATTAAAAATCTTGTTTGGTCAGGAATTTAAAAATCAGCTGTAAGATGCAGTTGGTATTGAAACAGGATATCACAATTCAGTTTACTGTGGTTTCATAAATATGTATTTACTATGTAAAGGTGGCTACCCAATTCTTACCTTTTTCAGTAGCAGCTCTGGCCATCTTGTAGACTAATATCTTTGAAGAGGAACTGTCGAATCCAAGGATGATTTGAAAACTAGATACAGTACCAAACTTTAAAAGAATTCTTACACAGTGATAACTTCATATATCTCTTTCCATTTTTCCATTCATTGAGCCATTATAGGAAAAGGATTAGCAAATCTGCCCTGTTTTTACCAGGAGAAGGGTATTTCTGCATCTGCATCTGGTACTAAAATAGCATCAGTTCCAAAGATGAAACTCAGTCAGCTATAGAAAGGCCTAAAGAAAATAGGTGCCTCTTACTATCATCTGCTGTATGTTTACAAAAACTTACTATATGTATTTCACTTTCATCTGGGAAGCAATTATTAATGTATGCTGTTTAACAGCAGCGATGCAATGAGCTATTGACAGGTGAAAAACCAAGACTCATCTATTACATCATTTGCTATCCAGAAATTATGTGAAAAAACTCAAATACACAAGACAAAGCAACTTAGATCTATTATTTCTATTATAACCTCATGAAGTTCAACAAAGGCAAGTGCAGGGTCCTGCACCTAGGGAGGAATAACCCCATGCACCAGTACAGGTTGGGGGCTGACCTGCTGGAAAGCAGCTCTGCGGAGAAGGACCTGGGAGTGCTGGTGGACACCAAGTTAAGCATGAGGCAGCAATGTGCCCTTGTGGCCAAGAAGGCCAATGGTATCCTGGGGTGCATGAGGAAGAGTGTTGCCAGCAGGTCGAGGGAGGTGATCCTCCCCCTCGACAGGAAATAAAACAACAGAAATAGTAAGATAGATTTTGAGCCAATATCAACAGTATTTAAAGACACAGCGAAAAAGTCCTTAACCTGGGAATGTTGCTATGGGATACCAACCCCCCCATTGCTTTAAGACAATGGACTAAGAAAGACGGGTTCTCAGGTTGACAATGGCTGGAGATGTTTCTCTTACACAAGCACATGAACTATAATTATTTTCTGTCTTCCAATCTTAATTCCAGAGTTGCAATTAGCTGGTTTCAAAGGAATTTATTAAAACCATAGCGAAAGACTAAGATTCAAGCAAGGGGAAAAAAGCAGAACAGACAGCATTTTCATAACTTTTCTGTGTGTGCAATGTGCCTTTGGCTAAATTGACTTGTTTACAAGTTTGTTTTTTCAAGTCACTTTAATAAGCTACTTCCACAGCTTCCTAAAAGCAGGCTAATCATACATGCCTAATGCAACTGGGTTATTGCTTTAACACAGAGAAGAGAGGAAATGTAGTCCAGCTATCCAATCTGAAGGGAGTTATTATAATGAGGTTTTTTCACAAAGAGAAGCATTCCACAGGGCCTAAACATGTAACGAGAGCATTCTTTATTTAAAAAACACTGTGCTATATTCCTTCCTTCAAGTCTATCAGTTTTATGCCAGTGGAGTTTCATTAAATTCACTGGCCCTGATTTATGTGGAACAAGGATTCCTCAGCACTCTAAGGTGGACCTCACAGTGAAGATCCTGCTCTTAGGGCACATTTTGTCATTTGCCCTATGCACCTTTTGAAGAGTGCACTGCACCTATAAAAAATGCAAAAATTCTAGCGCTCTCCTGCCCTAGAAGAACAAATAGTAATTTAAACTTGCCAGCACAACCTACTGTATCTCTGCTTCTATTATGTCCTGGTTTCCATACCAGCCAAAGTGCAGACTGAAAGGAGCCAAAACATTGAGGAACAATAAGAGGCTTCATATTTACTGCTTTCACATTGATATAACTCCACTGACATTAATATAATTACCTTTCATTTACTGGGGTAAAAGGAAACAGAATTGTGTGTTACAGGTACATAGGTATTCCCAAGTTATGACACAGTCTTTTCAAATGGAGCAAAAGGCAGCTGAAGTTCCTTACTCTTTTTAGACTGTACACTTTAATGTCACCTTATAAATATTTATGAAGTTCATTACAGACAGATAATATTTGAGTTTTAATTGTTTAAAGATGTTAAAACTCCATTTTAATAGATGTCATATAACTTCTGAATTCTTGGCATACCAGCTCCAGACTCTGCATTTTTAAGACTTAATGGCAATAATACATTTTCCATCATAAGGTTAGAGGGGTTAGAAAATGCAATTTTCCAAACCCATCCAAAATACCATTAATTCTGTCCCTTGCATACAAAACAAGAGGAACTATCAGAGTCACAGTTTTTTTAACATAAGGCAAATCCTTTAGACTCTTTTGTCTTCTGTTCTTCAAATAAACCTCTCAAGCTGACAACAACAATTAAACTAGAACAAGATAAAGTCATATTTAGAAAATACATTGAAATATCACAAATGAGGTTAATATTCCATCACAATAATGTTATGTTTTATTAGGGGGTTGTTAGGGGTCTTATTCTGCCTGATCCTGAATGAAAACCATTTCACTATTTTTTTCAGTTTACATTTACACTACTGCCCAATTTACCAGCAGGTACTGCCCCTGAAAGTCAGTACAGTCTTTTTCAATTCTTCATGGAAAAACAGGTCTAAACTGGTTTATTTCTGTGGCTAGTCAGTGAAAGAAATTTTGACAGGCTTGCTCTCTTTTCTTTGTGCCAGCAGTTGAAGAAATACATTCTATGACTACTTTGGTAAGCCTTTCCAGCACCTGTTTTAAAGGGGCTGTTACCACAAAATGTTGTTCCCACAATGCTGAAACAAAATATAGTACTTCCTCCCTTTCTTGCTGTTATTTTTCAGCTCAAAGAGGAACACAATTTAGCAAAGTCTTACTTCAGTCAACAGTTTCACTGAATAAACCCATTCCAGGGATTCCCCTTGCCCTTAAAAAAAGTCAACAGACATATTTATTGCACAATATTTCAGCCATGTTCCAGTTTTGCAGCACTGTACAGAAGCTGGTAGCATACCTCTTCTATATTAGCTAAATTTTAAAAAGCAATTTGCAGTGCTACTGGAGAGCAAAAGCTGTGGTTCTTTCTAAGACAGATCCTCCACTGTCCTTAGCAGCATTTTTTTCTGGAGAAATTCATGTAGCAATCTACATTCTCTTAGAACATCCTGTGGGTATAAAAAAAGATCTAAAAACTTAAAATCTAAAAACTTCCTGGGATGAGAAAGATGGATGTAATTGAATAGCATCTATGACAGAAATGGTGCTGGCAGTGAGATTATGAATTCTAATGGATGGCTATATATTATCATATGGACACTGAGACTGACTATTTTAGTAAACTAAACTGAGTCTGATGAGAAGGTAGAGAAAACTTGTGAGCAAGCAGTATAACGAAGCAGTCTGTGGCAGAGACCACCTCTGTGGAGGAATCTGGGTTTAAAGGGAGTGAAATGCACTGTGGGAAAGTTATAAAGTAGGTATCGTTACTTTTAAGATCATAGAAACATTGATTGGAAGGGATCTTTGGAGATCATCTCCTCCTACCTCACACTAGAAACAGGACCATTTTAAACAGTAGCTCAGGTCAACCATGGCTTTGCCTACCCAAGTCTTAAAAAACTCCATGGACCTTTCTAGGAAATGTTGTTGCAATACTGGATTACCTTCCTAGTAATAACTTTTTTCCCAATGTGGCCATTATGAACTTCCCAATCTGCAACTTGTTACCATTGCCCTTTGCTGCATCATCTGCCACAGAGGTTTGGGTCCACTACCTTTGTTTGGCACGGTTGAAGGCTGCTATTAGATTGCGTAGTCTCCCCTTCAGGCTAATCCCTTGTTCTAGGCCCCTGACCATCCTTTAGCCCTCTCCTGCACCCTCTTTGGCTTCTTAAAATCACTCTTGAGCTGAACACAGTATTTCACATGTAGCCTCACCTCAGTGTCAGGTGCTGAGGGATAATAACTTCCCTCAGTCTGCTTGCCATACTCCTCCCAACATAGGCACACATGCAGTTTGCATTATTTGCAATGAGAGCACAGTGATGGCTCATACTCAGCTGGACATCCACCATAAACACTAGGTCCTTTTCAGCAGGGCTGTTCCTGTCTTATACTGATGCATGGGATTCCTCCATCCCAGATGCAGAACTTTGCACTGGGTGAACTTCATGATGTTTTTGTTACTCCAGTCCTCAAGGCCCCTCTGGAATGAAGCTCAACCATTTGGCATGTCAACCCTTCCCTTCCGTTTAGTATAATTCAAACATTTGTTGAGGGTGCATTATGTTTTTCTAACTATGTTTGTATAAATATGTTGCAGTGCATGATTCTGAATAAACAATGATTTGCTTTTAGGAAAGGCCATGCTTATTATTTACTCTTGTCACTGCTACAGAGGGAATTGTCTTACAGTCAGAGTTCAAGTCACATCTGCTAGGGTGATCACAGCTGAGTCAAGATTGTCTCAGTATCCAGCCTCTAGGCATGATAAACACTAAGCCCAAGAGGTGACAGCATTGAGTGACAGTTTTAGAATATTTTTTAGTTAGCATTTTTCAGTTTAAAAAGTAGACTTAGCAAAATTAAAAGTGGAACTAAAATTTTCAGGGAATTATTTTAGTTTCAGTAGATAATTCATTCAAGAGGTAATAAAACCTTCTTAAAAATAAAATCTCTGTTTTAGTATTTTCTAAGAGAAATATTTTAATTTTCACTTTAAAAAGTGATGGAAGAAAAATAATCAAAATTTAAAAGTGTCTTTTCATTTGACAACCTATTTCTTGCTTTTTTAAAGGAAAACTTTTATCTGCAAACTGGTGAATCCACTATTGATCCAGATGCAATCATGGTCCAAGACTGAAAACCTATCGAGGTTCAGTTCAAGGTTCCAGGAGATGTCTAAGACTCAAGAGTCTTTTATAACCATGAGAGCATCCTGTACCATCTCTCATTTCATCACTTTCTGTGAGTATGATTTTTATATGCCTGAATGTGACTGAATACAAGTAGAAACAGTAATTGCAAATTATTTCTCTAAACTGTAACAATCTTTCTCAAATTCATAGTGGATTTCTGTTATAAATTTATTGATTCTGTACAGGTATTGAACTGATTATTTGCATATTTTCAGATGCTCCTTGTATGAGAATCTGAGGGCAACTGATGCTTGGGAAGGCATATGAACAAGAATCCTCAAAAAGCAGTGTCAAGGCTCAAAAGGTAATAGCAGTGTATAACCTGTAGGCATTGGAGCTTTATGCCAGGGCTCCAAACTTCATAGATATCCCTTTTATTTCTCCATACAGCCTGTACTTGGCGGGCCATAAGAACCGTCTGTTTTGCAGAACTGTAGGTGAACCTCATCCTACTTCTAGATGTCATTATAACAGCTTTGCCTTTCCATACTGAAGGGATGGTCTAATTTAGAGTGAGGTTTGACCCACAGATAAGGAAAAAACAGAAACAGTTTGGAAGAGTAACCACCATGATTACTTTAATGGAGCAACTCCAATAAACGTATTCAGTGGTAGTATTTAATTGAACACTTAAGAATAATTATCATACTAGACTCTCTATTTCAGCTATAAAAGTGTCTTTTTCCTATTTAGTATAGCCTATGCTGGAACTATGCCCGAAGAGCTGTTTTGGAAGATTCCTGAGTGTAGGAAAATACTTATATTTATGAAAGAGCCACACTATGCAATACTCAAGGACCAGGCAATGAACATTCTGCTCAGAAAATACTTCAAATCTGTTTTTATCTATCTCAAAATAATGAGTCAAATACTACAAAAATTATGCACAATTAATTGTGAGTTAAAAGTAAAACTTGGAAATGGCATCTCACTTAACCTCAGATCTTTCAAGATGTTCTTAAAACCTCTGAGCTTTGATTTAATTACATTTACAAGACTTAATTAATACTTGATAATTACCTTAAGATGACAGGGATTTCATTTTATCTGAACCTCCTTTCATTCACTTTGGCAACCAAACTTCATTTGTTGGCATGTGTTAATTCAAATGACTTGAAAGACAGTATTTTAATCCTGTTCTTGCACTGAAAAAATATCAGTGTGACATTTATAGACCCATTATTACACAACTAAGGCAGTTCTATATTACTGGGGAAAAAAATGGTTTATGTAGAATCTATCCCTTGGTATCTCCTAGAGCAAGAATAACAGGGGCTGGCCTATATTCAGACGGGAGCTTTAGAATAGAGGCACTTATATGTACTTACAGAGGCTAAGGTCTTTATGCTCTTGGTTAGGATTCACAAGTCAAACTGGGCACAAAAAAAGCACAGTCATGGTAGATTAAGAAAAAGCTCAAAGGGACTCAGGTCCGCAAAGAGCTTGGAATGGAAGTATAGGCTTTCAGTGTTCATGTCTACCCTCAGAACAGCAAAGGAAAAAGAACACCGGCCACACAAGAGAGAGAGTGTTTCAGGAAAAGCAAGTGCACAAGCCCTTAGAGAACAGTGCCTAATACCCAAAGAATGCTTAACATTGGTAAAGTAACTGAGGGGAACAATTTCAGAGCATTTTAGTCTTGATTTTGTCTAGATTTCTTTTAATGATGTTCAGAAACCTTAGCAAACTAACACTGAGAAGTGATTAATTTCCCTGCTGAAATGAATTATAAATATGGTGCCCAAAGACTGAAGCTCTAAGACAGGCTATGGTCAAACCCCAAGGCAATCTTGCATATCAAGAAAAGGTCCCGTTATACCTGGTATAGGTATAGCCATAGAAGTCTAAAGAATGGGGGGAGGGGTAAACCTAAAAGCAGTGACAGGAACCTGGAATGTCTTAGAGAATCTGCAAAGTAATGCAGTGTAGCTCCGCAGACTTATGATCTGATTTTGTATCACTCAAAAGGCTCAAATAATTTATCAGTAGATCAAGTTCATTTCACCTAGTCCAAACAAAACATTTATTTTATGGCTTTTGTTCATGGCTAACTGTGCACAAGAACTCCAAAGGTGCTTCAATCTCTGCTCTCGCTGGAGACCAGGGCTTTGCAAGAAACAGCTTGGAGAAGGCAGCAGCAGAATGGGACAGCTAAAACACTGAGAGCAGTCCTACAGTTGAGTAAAAATAATAAGCATCCAGAAGCTATTTTAGGAAAGAATAAAGAACTGCACCATTCTGTCAATATTTTGAGCAACGCTCTGTTCCTGTTGTTATTTTTATTAACACCTTTTATGGTTTGGGGGAGTTTTATTAAATTATAAAGGGGTGGAGTAAATGATGCATTGCTCACTGTGTCTGTTCAGGGCAATACCATATGCTGGTTTTAGTCATCTAATTGCGTTTGAATTGACTGCAGTAAATCAGATCCTGTTGCAACACGTTAACTACCATTATACCCACAGCTGAGTTTGATGCTTGGGAGGGAGCTAACTAATCCAGTTTTACAAGAAGGTAAATTGATTAATCTAGCATGGTTCACAATATGGAGTCTGGTTGTATGTGCCCCTTTTTTATGGATAATCGCCAGGTTATACACAGCTGCAGGAGTTTGAATGTATGAGATCCATTTTGGAAAAGAGTAGTAACAGTAAAGAAGGCCAAGCAAATGCTGCCTAATTTCTTCTAATAGTACACTGAAGTTCTGAAATGAGACATAATCCGTTTCTTTATTTTTCTACCTATGTTTTCCTCTTTTCCTTGGGAAAATCAAGCCCTGTCAGCCAGCCACAATGAGGAAGTGGAAGTATCTAAGGAAACATGGTACTAATTTGCTGTAGTAAGGATCAACATTTGCTGAGCGCCCTTAGCCCTGGAATGCTGCCCCATCTGTAAAATGAATATCAGCTTCTGCAGCTCAGTACCTTCCAAAACACATTGCATTATTGCACTGCTGCATCTTTAACAGAACTATAAATAAGCCTTGGCTTCTTTTTTTTTTCTTTTTTAGTAGCTAGTTCAATGAAACTACACAGTAACAATTCTGACAATGCAAGGGAAGTATTCTCAGCTAGTATAAATCAGGGTTATTTCACAAAAGGCAATGGACTGAAGCTAGTTTATGGCAGCTGGAGATGTGGATCAAAATAGCATTAATGCGATTCCTGCTGCATGGAGCTATTTAGAATTATTTGTGAAGTAACTAATCCCCAGAAACTTCTTTTCTGGTTATTAATCAAAATATGCTTAGTATCCTGACCTGCTAATAGAGCAGTTGGGGAAAGTTTGCATTCCTAGCACAAAACTCTGCTTCATCTTTTCATATTATACATAGTTTTATTATTTTGATTGACAGTAGAACAAAGCAGCCTGCCTTTCAACCCCCTAAATGAAATCAAACAAACCCCACAGTACCTGAATATTATATCAAGATAGAATGTGACCTTGGAAATCCTATGGCCCATCGTAGTTCTAATCAACCGTTCTTTGTATGCTTACAAAAGCATGACTATAGATGTTTGGCTAATCGTCACCAGTTTTGAACCCTATAGCATTCACACCCAGACACACAAGAAAGTTCCAGTTCTTCAACTTTCTCTTTTTAAAAAGTCTAGGTCTTTTGGGGAACATTATCAGAAAATTCTTATCATTCTTGGAGCTATTCCAGTTTATAAAATGCTAGATCCCCACAAGCTGTAAGGATGATTATGAGATCTATTTGAAAAATAATTGAAAGAAATCATTTTATAGACTATGTAGTTGATAGCACCTGAGGCAGGTGCCGAGGAAAATGCACTCCTCGGAAATTTCAGTGTCATCACAAGATATTGTACATTGTGAGACTGCCTACTGCTAATAATCACTGCCAGGCAAATACGTTCTCAAATACTGGAAAAGGACATATTTTCTCTGGCTGCTGAAGTGAAGAAAATGCTTTGTGAAGTGCAAACATCTTTCATCTTTCTCAGTGTTACTGGAGAAGTCGGATTTTTTGAAAATTTCTTTCTTCTAAATGAGCTGCTGCTTTTATAGCTGAAAGAGAGTCTGAGGATCCTACCAAATAGAATGATAGCTGTTCCCATAACAGAGAAGATAAACTAAAGATATTACAGTACAACATGATCCTAAAACAGACTCCAAATTAACTTGAAAATGATACTAAATGAACAGAAGCCATAGTCTTAGATGCTTTCCTTACTACTAATTTTTCTCTTCCTGGCATGGCTTTACTTCAGAGCTCATGTAGAAGCATATATTAAGTGTATTATTTAATTCTTGCATAAAGTTTATTATATAACATTAGAGAATTTTAAGAGGTCATGAATTATGGCATGATAGTAATTATGCCTGTCTGCAAAGATTTTTACATGAGTCATAAGATGTAACACAATGTAAATTAATAAAAATATGGTGAGTAATGTTTTACTCTAAGCATACTTTGCTTCATAAATAAATTAACCTCAAGTTCACATCTATATTTGTGATTCAGCCATTATAGACAGCTAGTCAGTAAAGAATGATCCATGACTTATGCTAGATAGTAAGGTAAGTTCAGCTAGTACAAGGGCTCAGTGTCTTTTCTCCTCTACATTTGACAGTTCCATAGGTGTACTTTCAAATATTTCTTGCCTCTATTGAGAGAAGAAAAGCTAATCCCAAGTATTTGCAAGGCAAGAACAAAATAATAAACACTAATTCTGAGACTAGTTGTTGGAATGTGTTAATTTCACCAGAGGTATTGCTTCCTCACATATTTTCATAAATTAATTTGAGAACCTGCTTCTAAAACTCAAATTAGGATTACAATAATTATTTTCCAATTCATATGTCTTGCCTGAAGTTTTGGGAAGTACTTCAGTAATGGATGCCAGAGTAAACAATAATTTAAGTTGTAGTCCAGATAGTACAGCCTATACAATATTCTTACTCATTGAACAACCTTCCAAGGTATCACTGAGCTGTCTCTATTATTGACATATTATCTCACCTTTGCAGATAGGGAACACAAGCAGAGCAGCTAAATGACTTGTTTAAAGACACAGTGCAAGTCAGTGGTGAAATAAGAATTAAAAGAAGGAAGTCATTATATTCAGCCCAGAGTCAATTCATGAGCATGTGCTGCCTCCAAATTAATTTTGCAAGTCCAGTTATGAAACTGGTATTCTCTACCTGACAAACAAATGTACTGCTAATATGAGTCATGGAAATGGGAGAGAAATGGGAAAATCTTTTTTATAGTCACAAATACATAGGCATTACACAGCCCAATAAGAAAACAAAAGAAAGCTGCATTATGTTCACTTTGGAAGGGAATCACAAGTTTCACAGGTATGCATAGAAAGATTGTTTGATATTGCCACACGAAATATGAACAATATATAGGCATGGGAGTATGACATCATCTAAAATTTTGGACAGTCAGTTAAACCTAGAATATCAAGGAATTTTACACATTAGCTTCTTACTTTTTATTATTTTAATAAACTAAGTGACACAGGCCAAACTATGTTACCAGTTTCATTTTCACAAAAATTTCAGTCATCTTGTACATTGTTTGGTCTGTTTGGAAAATAAAACATTCTCTGGTGGTTGGTTTATTCTTCTTTCTGTAGTGTAAAGCATTTGTATTTAGTCCTTGAAATCTTTTATGCCTATATAATGACAATGTCACAAAAACAAGGCCCACATTTGAAATGAATATACCAGCTTGTAGTTGTTTCTCCATGGTACCCTGAACCTCACCTTCTCCTACATAGTAAAACCTTTTTGCATTTTGCAGCTATATCATACTCTCACAAAGTAACAACAGCCCCTTATTCAGGTTTTACTGACCATAGATTATTAAGGAAATACAGAGTATAAGATGAACATCTTATTTTGATTAAGTTGTGATTTTATTCCACAAGTAGTTTTCATACCATGTCAGGGTTAAGAATCAGTTTTCCAGCTGCTCAGCTAAATTCCTAAAGGATCTACATGCAAAGCAGCTTTCTTATGGCATTGAGCTTTCCAGCTGACAGTTTCATCTGGAACAATACAGTACTAGAATGAGCCATTTTTCATTTTGACAAGAGGAAAGGCAAAGGAATATGGCAAATGAAAAACATTCATCTAACACAAATCTTTAAATGCAATCATAGAAATGTGCAGTTGGCAGAGACCTTAAGAGGTCATAGAGGTCATGCCCCTGCACCAAGACAGGATCAGTTATAACTGTCATTAGTGATATGCTTTTCCAACTCACCCTTAAATACCTACAAGCACTGACAACACCATACCTTGACCATATATAGTCTATTCCAAAGCAGCCCTATCATCTCTATTAGAAAAGCGCTTTTTCTTAATCTCCAGTTTCGGTCTTTTTTGCTACAATTTCAATCCTATTCACCATGAACAAGGAAAACAGACTGCTCCCATCTACCCTGCAGCAGCTATCTTGTCCTGCCTACCATGGACAGGAAGACTGTGCAAGTTCTTTCTTTTTTTTTTTTTCTTTAGTTTTTTTTGTATTTGGAGATGTATCAGTTCCCTTGAAGTTTTCTCATCCTCAGGCTAGCCTAACACAGTTCTTTCTTTTTTTCCTCACTGATCACAGTTTCCACACTACCGATCACCCTCCTCACTTTTCTGTAGACTTTCTCTACCTTTCTCATGCTGTGGTGGCCAAAACCAGACCAGGTGAGATCTTGTTTGTGATTAAGAGAGCAGGAGGAGAGCCACTAGCAAGCTATACTCTTGTTTATACATCCCAGTCTGAGTGATTCCTTTTGCAGCAGTATGATATTATTAACTCATGTTCAGTCTGTGACTTGCTCTTACTCTATGACCGCTCAGTATTTCCCATTCTGTGTTACACAGTTGATTCTACTCCTGTTCTCTAATACACTATCAGTCCATGCTTCTCTGTGATGTCTGCAAATTCAGTAAGCATGCTATCTATTCCATCATGCAGATCGTTAATGAAAGCTCTGAAATCTGACTTCTGCAGAATGCTACTTGGTACATTTTGACCCTGAACCATCAATAAACCTTCCTGAGGGAGGGTTCTTTAGCCTGTTTTGTTTCGATCCTATAGTAGACATGCAGACATTTCCTTTATTTAGGAAAATGTTATGTAAGACATTGTCAAATTCTTAAGTCAAAATACATGATATCTCCTGATTTTGCTCTGCTTTGTTTCCCTATCAGAGGAAGAAACTAGATTAGCTGACATGATTTGTTCTTGGAAAATTCACATAGTCTATGACACATATCTATTGTCTGCCATGTACTTAACAAAGGGTACGTGATCATTTATTTCAGAACTGTAGAGGAATTGAGGTTTATCATATATCTTTGAATTTAATTTATTAAAATCTATTACTTTTCTCATCTTTTCTCATTTTTAAAGATAGAAATTATATTTGGCTTTCTCCTCTCCTGAAGAAACTGCTATGCTCCAGAACTTTTCAAGTGTAATCTACCTAAACTGTTTACAATTAATTTTCTTGATTATAACTGGTGCAGAAAAAGTGTTAAAATACTACCCCTTCTGGTGTGTATACCGGTAGCTTTCATTCTTTGCTCAATAATTTTCTTGGTCATCTGTTCACTCTTAAAGCACATATAAAGTGATTTCTTAATCTTTCCTGGTAGTTGCATCTTCCCTTGCAATTCAACCTGTATGATCTGTATAAGTTTGCGCTATTCTTTATGTATTTGCTCTTAGTAATCTGGACTGATTTTCCTTTGCCTGTTTTTTTCCACCTTGCATTACAGGCCAATAAAGACTTTATTAGCACATTCCTATTTCTTTTCCGAGGAGTCTAAGAAAATGTATTGAAGAAATAAACTAATAGTCTTACCTTTATTCCAGTGCTTTCCTTTTCAACACTGCCTGTTGCTGATTCCTCACAGCCACTTACTTACCACATTTATATTTGTACTAAATCCTACCTACCCAAATTAACACAATTTCACAAATGATACTGTATTAAATACTAAAGTGAAGATAAGTTAAATTTACTACAGTTTCTTTTTTTAGGTGACCAATGTTATTATCAAAGAAAAATATGAGATCATTCTGACAATCTACTTTTGGTAGAGTTGCACTGCATTTTCCCCCTTTTACATTTATACTTGAAGTGTTCTCTTTTACAAATATGTTTCTAAATCCTTGTCTTCAATACTATTTAAACCAAAGGGCTGGTTTTGGCATTCTCAATTCTCCCCCAACTTCTTTAATAATATATGCATTGCATTTTTTAGTCTCCAGCTCCAATATGCACTCCTAAACAGACTATGTAATACAATATTTCTTATTGTTAATGTAGTGTCATGCTCCAGAGTTTTGTTTTCAGAATATTAGCATGGAAATTAACTACATCTCCCACCCCCTTGTAAGAAAATAGAAATTTCTTGGGCCTGAAGGCAGCCAAAGTAATACAATTTGGTGCATATAGTCTCAATTGTCCTTAAATCAAAGTCCCATATTGATTTCTTTCTCTTAGATTTCCCATTTGATATCAGACACTTGATTATTTTTGATAAGATAATGTAAACAGCTAGTTGCGTAAAAATGTAAAAGGAAGATGTGATTGATACTGCCAGCATACAAGACAAAGCATCACAGACAGAATTTCATGAGAGAAGAAGTTCATAATAAAAACCCAATCCCTCTAGAAAGACATTTAAATTTAGTTAACTGTATGTTAATAATATTGTAATTCAGAAGCAAAAATCCAATGAAAATGTGTTCCAGCAAGATGGAGTTTTGAAAAACCACTGTGCAGTCTATAGGAATCTCCCTCTCTTGTGACTGAAGGCTAGTCAGTGAGGTGATGAACAAAAAGCTGTTTGTCCATCTGTAGTTTCTATGTCTTGCTGCTATTTTATTTAATCTATAAGGATATCTCTATGCAAATATATAAAGCCAGAATGGGTTGGGATTTTCCTTACTGTTACAGCCTGTAATTTTGAGTGTAGCAACCCCATTTTGATTCCAGCAAGTTCCTGACATTTTTCTCCAGGATAGCTTCTGATGGTTTCCTGATTCCCATCACATACCTTCTCTTTGCAAATATGCTCAATGTCATTGTCTTTACTGAGGTACCAACCTTGCTCAGAACTGAGGCAAACTGTTAAGAATAATCTGTATCTCTTCCCTGCAACACAGCAGTCCCACTTGTCTCTCTTTGCTACCTATTTTTTTTTAGAAAGATTCCCAGTGTTTTCCATACCCTTCACAAGGCCTGTCTCAGCTTGACATTTGCTAATCCTTATTTTAGCCCTAAGCTCTTTTGCCTGTAACATATCTGTGCCTGGCCCAAATGCATAGACTAAAAACTATACCCCACACAATGTCAAAACATATTCTACTAGTTACAATAAAATTCATTTCTTCTTTCACAGCCTCCAGTCTTGACTATGGATTTGTTAAAAGCAAATAGGAATGTGAGACATACATTACCAATTATGTGGCTGCTTGGGGGATGTTAACCAGAGAAAGCATTCTTCTGGATAGAAATACATTTAATGTCAGACAAAATGGATTTGTTTCTAACTGCTATATTGGCAGAAAGGCTTTAAAACAGCTAAACCAGAACAAGTCATTAAGCAATTGCCTTAAAATCTCTCTGACACCAACAAGGGTTAAACGTTTCGCTGGATTAAGAATAGCCTGGTAAATTTCACACAACATAAAGTCACTGTTTCAAAAAAGCATTGTTTTTTCCACAATAAATGCTTTACTTGTGTTAATTTATTTTAGGAATGTAAGATATGCATATGAATAATTCAAAATTCAACATGCAGTATTCAGCTTAAATTATTGTCCTTTTCAAGGATAGAGTTCTCCTTCTTATGCATGCCAAGACACATGATTAAAAATATAAGAGCTACCTACATTCATGGGGCACTGAGGAATCTACTGCAGAATATTTTTGTCACACTTACTAACATTTAGCAAGGTGATTAACTCTGAAATCAAGAGGAACACTCCTGGAAAACTTTATTTCTTTATTCCCTGGTCTTTTCCATACTGCCTTTTATTGTATAGTTTCTTGCCAGGGCTGCAATGATTGTCATTCAGACCTGGCTTTACAGTCAAAGGGGACTTAACATGGGGTCAAAACTTTGACCTCAGCACTGCAGGCTGAGAGAAGTAATAAGAAAAATGCCATCTGCTGTTCACTTCTTCCACTCTCCATTGCACAATTTCTAATTACCTGAGTGCTCTTTGTTGTTTTTACCTTGCATTTGCATGCAACTAACATACTCAATATTTGAATATAGTCTCCTGGAAATATAATCTATTTAATATTGCCCTCCATGACAGCAGGACGGATTGGCATCTTGCAGAATACAACAACAGGAAAGCAGTGACACAGTGAACTGTCCAGAAACACAGCCCAGAGCTGTGAACAGGCAGTTCTGTAAAAGATGCATCATGCTAACCATTTCATTACACCCACCGAAACACATGGCAAAGCTTCCACTGATTACTGTATTGCAGCTTGAACCCAGACTCAGAACTAAGTGGTTATGTTTCATTCTTTTTTGGTATATCAACAACATGAATGTGACTCACTGATGGTTTGCTTATGGGGCTCTGTTGCCCTGGACATTCACAATGCCACATACTAGTTTACAACCAAGCTCCGTTTTGGAACAAACCAACTGGTTTCTTCCAAAAGGAAACCCAGCCACGGCTGACATGATAGGTCACCTGAGGTCTGCAAAGAACCTCACGAACAAAAGTTGCACTAAGTGGTTCCAAAATAGTGGAGACCTTGTGTTCTCAAATATCTTAATGCCTCATCCTCTGAACACCACATCATCAGTCACCTGTGGTCATCTCTCATGGGCATGTTTCCTAGAGGGCATACCAAGATTTCTATGAAAATATCAGTAGATGGGCTGCTACACAGCTTTTTCACCATTTTGGATACTATATACTAAAACCCTCTACAAAATACTACTTTAAGACCATAGGTGTGCCACATCGGATGAGAAAAGACTAGATCCCAGGGCACCAAAGGTTTTTTTTTTTTTTTTTTTAATGCAGTGCAGATCTGGCCATTTCCAGAGATTTTTTTAATGGGAAAAAAAAAGAAAAGTGATCTTGCATGAGCAGTGATCTTTTTTAGGAAATCAGACCTTTTCTCTTTTGCAAGTAGCTTGTTTACATGAGAAAAAGGATCTTAAAGCAACTCTGATAATGTGGCTTTTTCACAGTTATGTCTCACCATCTGCTTCTGTGTTTTATTTCATGTCATTTAACCCTATTTAGAAATAGTATCTTAAAAATCTTTACATGCTATTGATCAATATCAATATTCTGGTTTGCTGGTCAATAAAGCCAAAATGCTTCAGATCTTGGAATCTACCAATACTTAAGAAACTGAAAGAAATGATCAGAACAATCTAGCTAATTATCACACTTTTTCTGTGCTAAGATCCGGAGATGGCAAAAATGGGCCAATAAAACATTTTTAAAGTGTTGACCTTTTAAATTAATGAAGAAAAAATTTCCTTCAAATTAGTAATTTCAGTCTTTAGTACTTACACTGAGAAATGCTTTACTAGATACAGGAGTGAAGTAGATCTTGACAAAACTACATCTATTGAATGGTAGGCTTCTTTTGCAGTAGAGATTGGCAGTAATCACACATTGCTAAGCACACAACCTAAAGTGTGTAGCCTAACCCACCACAGCAACAGTACATTTCAGTTCTTCACTCACAAATGGACATATGGACAGTCAGCTAGGGTTTGGGGCTATTATTATTTTGGGCTATGATTACAGCTAATCACACCATATTGGGAAACTTGGAACCATCAGTAATACCACAAATTCAGGAAAAACCAAACAGTTATCAACTTGCAAGAACAGGATTCAGCTACTGATCCAGAGTAGGCAGCCGAACTTTGCCCTGTAAAACTTCTGCAATCAATCAACCTGAAAGTCAGAATGGTAAATACACGGCAGTGCATAGGTATTGTGAAAGCATATTCAAATCTGAGCATTCATCCTGTGCTTCATGAATTGTAATTCCTCCCATATCTGCAACACTTCTTTGCTCTTATTAAAGCCATGTCCTCAATCCTACAAATGAGAAGAGTCAGATAATGACCCAGTTCTGGTGTTGACTGAAACTTTAAAGCGGTTGCTTTTTTGTTTATCCGTGAGGTTCTGTTTAATGTTGTTGGCTTATTTGTGAGGTTTTGTTTGATGTTATTGGGTTAGTTTGAGTATGCTGTAAGTAAATTTTTCTAGGTGGCAAATCTGCCCTAGAAATATCAATAATGTAATAGCTGCAGTGAAAAACAGTACATTATTTTTGCAGTACTTACAAAGTAGACACAAATAATTTTTATATGCTATAGTTTGAATATAAATTATAGATAAAAACATCCTTTTCATTTACAGGAATACATACAAGCAACAGACCACACACTGAGAACAGGAAATATCTCAGCCATTCACCTCGAGTAAAAAGTTATTCTTTACAGTACATTTTCTTGTGATTTGCCCAGCCTGTAGTTATGTTAGATATGGTTCCCTTTTAGAGATTAATAGGCTTTACTAGCGAGAAACATCTATTGATAGTCAGCCAGATTCTCCCTTTCTCCAATTAATCTGATTAGTCCTTGATCTATCTTATAGTTCAGAGTGAAAACTGCAGTGCCACAAGTTGCCAGGTACTCTTTTTATTGAGTGCACTGTCAGTCATACTTTCAGCTTGCAGGACAATAATTTTCCCGTAATAAGTTCAGCTTTAGTAGGTAAGTTGCTAACACACACGCAAAAATCATGCAGGGACTCTGTTTTGTGTGAATATTTCTCTGAGAGAATATATTACTTAGGAATGTTGTTTTGGAATGAGATACCTACCAATTACTGTTATCATTAAATGTAAGCAGTGCTTCAACCTAATGAGACTTTTTTTGCTTGGCACTGCATAATTACATATCAAGAGATAGTCCTCACTGCAATTAATATTATTTATCATTTGCAGTGAGACTTGGGGATCCCAACTATAGACTAAAACAGTACCATACAAAGCACTGCATAGACACAGAACAGAAAACATTTAACAGTTTAAAGAGACGAGACAAGTGGGAGTAGGAATAGAATACAAGGTTGAAATGGTTTATCTAACACTATGCAGCAAGTAAATTCTGTAACGAATAGGCAGTTAAATTACTTTTTGGCAGTTAAATTACTTTTAGAACAGCAAGTCTGGAACTTTGGGGCCCTAATAGAGTCCCCAGATTTATGCCAGCTGATAGTCTTGCCCCACAGAGCATTTCAGATTTGTGAGTTATGTATAATGCCAGGGCAACTAAGACTTCACTGAATCACTGGGCTGGCAAGAAACAAAGATCTGTCTTTCCCTCCGCCTCTTTGTCAGATCACTTTAACTTGGATAATTCTTTGCCAGTGCTTGTCTAACTTGTTCTTAGAGACTAGTTTGTTTTAACAAATGCAGCAACTTCCCTGGGCAATCTATTCCAGAGTTTAACTAGCCTTACTGTTAGAAAGTGTTCCAAACATCTAGCTACCACTATCCACCTAGGACATGGAAACTAACAGAGGTTTTAATTTCCCCTGTGAGTCGTGAGTGTAGGACCCTAGAAATCTTGTAAAACAGGATGGTGAGCAGCATCCTTAGTCTAGTGAGAGAGAAGACAGCAAAATGGTTTGCTTATGTCAAATACTTTAATCTGATGTGTGGGTCAGGGGAACTAAATTTTTTAAATCACCTCTCTTGTTTGTACAGAAAACATTTTAATAAATAATTCATTACATAATATCCTCTTGGTAAATTTCATTATAAAATTCATGATTAAATTATATTTTATTTCCCAGCATATAGCAAAGGGTTTACCAAGGTCAAGACAAGTTTCAGCCACTCCAGGAGGAAATTTGTCTTATATTTTCCAACTAAAAATTACGCTAAGCACAATGAACCAGACACAAATATTACCTGGTGAGAGAAAGTAAAAATACCTCCAAGTCAGAACCCAGCTAATTCAGAGGATGATTGGGTTTAAGTTGCTTATTATTTTACTGAAGTTACTGAATGCCTTCTTTGCTTCAGTCTTTACTGCTCAGGCCAGCCCTCAGGA
>NW_020448375.1:1143546-1364155 GCF_003343035.1 Apteryx rowi
GTCTCCTTCTCTGGAGATATTCAAAACGCGCCTGGATGCAATCCTGTGCAATGTGCTCTAGGTGACCCTGCTTGAGCAGGGGGGTTGGACTAGATGATCTCCAGAGGTCCCTTCCAACCTCAGTGATTCTGTGATTCTGTGATTTTATCATTATAGTGTTTGAGTTCTTGACTATTCATTGAAAAATGAGTAGAATCTGAAAGAAACTATACACACAAATATTGCTTGCCTACCCCAGCTCCACTGACTGGAAAACATCTACCTTCTCTACTTTGTCTGTGCTGTCTTTGCTAACACAGGAAAAATCTAATTACACCAATGCTTTCAAGATACTTTGAAGCTCCTGCAAGACAAGGACTTGGCTGCAGAGAATCTAGAAGGTATCCATTTCTTCACCCTTACATTATAGCTCTTAAGGTACCTTAGGAGTAGTTCACCTCTGGGAGCCAATGTTTCCAAACCTCTGCAGGCAGCATTCTCACCTTAAAAAAGGAGAAGAAAAGCATCTTCAGACAAATGGCTGCTGAATGTGTGCAGATCTGTCTGCTCCAACATCAAAGATGAAGTCTGGTGAGGCCTGTTGGAAACTAGTCAGATTGTTAGCTAGCATAGCTCATCCTACAGTTGCATTTTTTTTGCCTTTATGAGTTAGAGAATATAAATAAAAGAGTTTTCAAACTCTCTTAAATTAATAGTGAGTGTCTGATCTCAACATGTGACTTCAAGAGTTGGTACTTCAGTCATAGATCCATTGTGCTGCTTCTTGTAATTCAGAACAGGCATAAAGAAAGCTAGAAACTGAGCTAAGTGCCATTAGGGCACTCAGAGCAATAACAGAGGAGAAACAATGAACTTGCTGGGGACAGAGCTAAACAGACTGTTTTGATGGATACTTTTGGCTACCTAATAAATACCAGTCTGACTGCTGAGAAGCACAGTCAGCTGATTATCTATATCTGGTGAAGGTTGTTCAAGGAAAGCTGGTCTGGCTAGGGATCTGAAGAACTTGTGGTTATTCAAAACAGAGAAAGAAGCTGCCAGCAGAAGAACTATTCTAGGAAATTTAAGATCACATGAATTTTCTCTCTAGTCAAGATAATACTGTTGAAAGGAAGTGTCTCCAGATAGTCCTAATTTGGGTATACATCCCAAAGAGGTATTCACAGCTGCTAATGTTAACATTATCTTTAGAATTATACTAATTACTGACTCTGTTATGCTAAATAGTCACTTTATTTTGGTCATGCTGGTGTAATTCTAGATTAATTAGATCAGACTTAATCAGGCCTAAGGGAAAGATAAACTGAGAACACCAAGAAAAAAGCATGATTTAAATCCCAGAGCTTTGTTCTCAGAAATTTCCTGACAAAGTATATGGACTTTTTCTAATATCACTGATGCTTTCACATTTGAAATCAATTTCCTTCCATTTCTTCCAACTTTAAGTGCATGACTTTCTAAGTAGAAAGGTAAGACGATCAAGGAATATTTGAAAAGAGGAGAGAGTCACTGTGCAAAGAATGCATTAATTCCAGTAAGGTATTTAGGTAATTATACAAAGAAGTTATCCTACTTAGTTCAAGTCTAGAAAGAGGGAGTAGATATGAATCTGAACTCCAAACTGTCCTAACAAGAAGTTTTTCAGTTCCAGAGATTTGTTCCAATTTCTCTCCACTCTGCCTATGAGTGTGGTAGGTGTTAGCTTTGTCTAAATATCAGCTATTATAAATATACTTCTGATCTGCTTCCTATAATTGCTGCTTGATCACTTTATTAAGTAAAAAAGTGACAACACTTTTCTCATGAAAATAGTTTATGTGCATTCTGAAGCCAGTAAAAAATACTAATGATTTGGACTGAACGTGCTCCTCCATGTACACCTGCCTGCTTCCCCTCCCCGCTTCAAATATTTTATTTTTAAGATCAATGCTTAATTGTAAAATGAAGGTTTTATAATAAGCAAAATACAAATAAAGAGAAAAGCACCCACAGTGAAAATGTTGGGAGTTCTCAGTGTTCTTTTTTATTTTGTCCACCAAACCAAAAAATTTATTGTTCTTACAGTCCAATTACCTTCTGCCTTGTGCCTTATGAAACCATTGTTACTAAGTGGTCCAACTTTCAGAAGGATTTAATCCTTAATCAGTCTTTGTTATAAAATCATGCAGGCTGTCACAAAAGGGCCTGACTTTGATTCACTACATTTTATCTCAATGCATGTCTGCAGCACCAGATGCAATACAGAGGGAAAGAAATAATGTTCCATCTGGGATACCTGCTTACATTTCAGCTTTGCTGTTATGTTTCATAAGCAAACTACATTTTTGTTTTCTTCTGCTCTACTAATTGAGTTTTTCACAGTTGTTCTAATTAGTAGTTAGACATGCTGTTAAACTTAGACATCGTATGCCTTTAACCTTCCTTAGAGGCTAAACAAAGGCAGTGTGTTAATACCCTTTTTTCCAGACAGAGAAAGTATTACACAGACTTCTATTTGAAAAGCTCTTACTTTAATCTTCCATTTCATTTTTTCTTATATTTTCTATATGGGTCGTTACCAGCCTAGCAACTTCATCATCTCTCCCCTAGGCTTCATAGCAATAAGTATACTATTTCAGTACTCAGCTGTGGGCTTTCTGATTTGTTTACTTTCATGGAGCTTGTAAGAAAACATTTATAACCCAAGAGAATGTGCTTTACTCAGACAGATATGTGAATCAGTGTTTCTTCGCCAAGTCTTTATGTTCCTTCCAACTCAGTTGCCCCATATCAGTTAATTTTCTCTCTCCTGACCTGTAGTTTGTTCTTGAAGTTAACTCCTTAAAGCTTTTTTCATATGCACTTATAGTACATCTGTTTGAATCTATCAAAAAATCTGAGGACAAACACATAACTGCAAACAATGGAAGTTGCATGGCTACTTTGCTACTGTGTCAAAAGACTTCAAAAACGCTCCCTTTTCTACAACATGAATCTGTTTCCAATTTCAATATTTTTCTTTAGTAGTGTTTCACTTCTACCTCTAAATCAGCTTCAGAACCGATATCAGTACCTATATAGTAGTGATCACCCTATATCAAGATTTTTTTATATACATATATGTAAACCCAGACCATAGTATTCACTCAAAATTCACTGAGTCAGTCAGCAAAACTATGTATTTTGTTTTGAATGATCCTACAGAAAGGCATAAGCCAGGTTCTGTTTATTCCTTTGCAACAAAAGTGTGATTTCGGGGCTATCACTAATTTACTACTCTGTGAGGAAATCAGACAATAATATTGTCACAAAAAGCTCCAAAATAGCTGGAAAAAAATTATGCCACATGACAGAATTCAGTCCTTCAACTTCCAGAGAAAACTGCTAAAGTGTTTTCAAAAACCAAAGATTTTTCTGGGATTTTTTGTCCACTTTAAATTCATTGTAAACAACAGTGAAACTTTCACAAATTGAATTCAAGATCAGACATGGTTAGGTAAGTGCCCTTAATTGCATAAATAATTCATGATATGTAGAAATGAAAGAAAAAAATGATGTAACTACCTCTTCTCCCCAGAGAAACAGACAAAATAAAGTACTTCTGCTTTTGGACTTCAGCATTAGTTGGCCTATCTTACTGTTGGCCTATTTTACTGGATGTTCCGGCAACCTTTCATCACAGATATATGAATGAAGTATTTCTATAGAGAGAAACATTGTTTGCTGAAACTTTCATTATTTCTGCTCACTGAATTCATGCTATCAGAATCATCTGATTTACAGAAGTTTTCTTCACAGTAGAGAAGAAAAAAATCTTGAGAAATCGTTGGTAATCAATGCATGCCCTGAAAAGCATGATAGCAAGCACACTCCTTGTGCCCAGAGGTACACGAGATATAACCAAATTCATGTCTAGAAACAGTATCAAATGGCCACTTTGAATTTAGATATCAGTTAAAAGAGATGTTTAATTTTAACTGTCACAAGATGCTTACGAAACCTTTTTGGAAGTAGAAAAACGAGAATTTAGTTCAGCTCATCTCACCAGCAACAGCTAAGCCTGAGCTCTTTTTGTGTGCCTTGCGAAGGTATCTCACGTTTTCCTTAATAAGCATGCTTGTCATCTAATCTAGTGTTCTGTGGAGTGATTTGAATAGCAAAGTTTAGGACCTGTGACCTCACTGAGCTGTGAAATGAATCAGGCAGAAGTAACAGCTTTTCTATCATCCTGGGATGAGTCAAAAATGACTCAGTCCCCAAACATGTTGACAGCCATAATTTATTCTCTTAGAATTTGGGGGAAAAGTGTCACTGAACATGCAGCTTTCCCTTAGAAACAATAGCATAGCCACCAAACACAAAAAGCCTCAAATATTAAACTTCCTATTTCAGGTGCTGCTAGAAGAAAGGGGGGAAAGGATGCTGATGTTTAAACTCAGGGAGCTGGCAACATTGTTTCCAAATTGCTGCTTACTATAACAACTGCTGAAAAGTGGCAGTTCTGTCTGGAATGTAAATGCCTGGGTACCATATCTCATAATGCTAATTCCTTCAAGCTAATGGTGTCTGGAATTCACAAATTCACTTAGAAAAAGAACGAATAAACTGGCAGCATTAGAATGAGTATGTTCAAAACTACATACATGTTAACAGCAAAGCCAAGGTGTGCCTTGTGGGCCTTTGCCTAGTGCACAGCCCTATACTTCTTTCTTACCTTTGACAAATCTCAAAAGCAAACGTGAAAGATTTCCTAAACCTTCCTCCACAATTGCCTGTCGATGTGCCATTTTCTTTAAGCTAGGTCTCCCCCCACACCCCCCTTTTTTTAAATCTTGTGAAGCCTCATACTTGGAATCACCAAGAGAAGGAGAATAAAATAAGTTCTGAGAGAACAGAGAGGAAGGTGAGAAAAAAGGTGGGCTGCATAATATGATTATGAACCCATAGAAACATGAGAAATGAGTCATTGATCATAAGACTGAGTGATCACAAGGAATGAGATAAAATGAAGAGGAGAAACATTTGGCAGTTGAAAGTGTTACTATGTCAACTGAAATCAGTTGAAAAGCATTACTTCAAAATAAACCATTTAACAATGCCCCCAAATTAAGTAAGATTAGATATGTTAGCATAACTTTAATTTTTTTTTCCCCAGATCAAGTACAGTTTTGAGATGCTCACGTTCCAATATGAAAATTACCACGAGCAAAATTCACAGAGAAACTTACAATTACTACTGATTAACAGGATTCAAACTGCTGCTGGCAATGGTAGAAACTGAATGTAGGTAATATAATGATTACAACTTTATCTTTCAGAAAGTTCATATAAATCTGTTATGTTGCCTCAAACTATATATTACATTTCTGAGACCTTTGGTAATCTCAAACACAAATTTTTTTGTGGTCAAGGCAAAAGGTAATGCACAAGAAGGCTGATATAACCTGTAGCCTGGTGGTCAGCATATTCTCCTGGAAAATTAGCATGGATTTGACTTTTCCCCCTGCTGAGAAAGATCAGGCATCACTTTGACAAGTTCTTTAACCTTAAGACTATTACATAGAGCAAGTATCAATGCTCTCTTCCTCCTTCTTACCTCCTCTGATTGCTGTTTTCAGAATAAAGCTGCTTTAATTGTCCGTTATAAAAGGTCCAATTGCATCAATACATTAGGAATGCTTAGAGCCAGGCTACAAATATTTGGACATCAGCATCAAGTGGATCCCAGCATGACCTAGTGCAGCACAGGTAGTTGCCTGCCCGCTCGTGTTGGGACACTGGTGAATGCGTGGGCTTTCCTAAATTCCAATCCTGTGGTGAAAACAGGCACATCACTGAGCAGCAGGCTCCTGAATTGCAGTTTGGGCCTCCTAAAATAGGGTTTCCATTAATTTTAATCATTTTAAGGGAGGCTCTCAGTCTCGTCTGGATCTCTAGCATCTTTCTCTAGTCAGTTAAGGGGTGGACACCTTCAGAAAGAGTTACATCCCTCTTGTCTCTGGAATCTTTTCTAGGATAGGCAGATCTGTCTTAAAGTTCCTGTCATTATCTACTAAATAGATCGAGGTAGGCCAAATACCTCCCTGTTAGATGGCTACATTTATGCAAGATGACTCTCAGCCAGAGACTACCTACGTCTGATTTTAAACACCTGCATTTCTTTTTTAGATGTTGTCCAAAGAACTTCTACCTTGCTCTGCTTCAGCACTGCCTGAGTGCACAGAAATTTTCTTTAGACAGGAGCTAACTGGAACATAAACCCATGTCCATCGTGAACACTTCCATATGAAAAAAATGATCTTTAATATGAAGAGGTATCAGGTCACATCCTGAGGGAAACAAAAGTGAAGAAAAACCTTTCTGCATATTTAACTTTTCTGTTTTAAAATAGATCTGTAATTGGTAATCTCTTTAAGCCCAGAATCCTAGTGGCGAAATCCAAGAGTAAATGTGATCTCATTTGGGTGGAATTCTCCTTTATCCATAAAAATAGAGCTGTTCCCACCCATAGCGAACTAAATGGAAAATACACTCATGTCTTCATAGGAGCAGGATTATTCCCCTAGTCAGGACTTTGGCAATACAGAAAGCTTCATAATGAAATTGCCCAATCAGCTGATAATTAAAGATTTGGATCTCCTCTGCTAGTAAATTTCAAGAGAAAATAAAATGCAATAAGATAGGAATAGAATGACAGAGTCCTGGAAAATGCAACTTGAATGACTGCCATCAACTAAAAAGTGCATCGCACTTGTGCTAAGCATTAAAAATCACACTCCTGTTCTGTCAAAGCTTTCAACATTCGTAAGTGTTCATTTATGCTTGCAGGTTACATTTACATATGCTCTGGGAACTAAATTCAAATATTAATCAGTTTCAACCTTTGAAACTTTCTCCTTCAGGAATTCTGACCTAATTCCTTTTGTGTAAACTGTCCATTTTTCTAAGCAGAACAACTGTTTACTTTTTTTGGTAGACAGGGATTTTAAGAACATCCACTGAAAATACAATGCTCCCCACTTTTCTCTGTAAGAATTAGGATTCTGCCCAGGAAGTGGCTACTATAGATATACTCAGAAATAATAAATATCTAATCTTGTGAATGCCAGTAGAAACCGTATAAAGTTGGAACATCTGAAAATAGCTGTCTGCAAATAATGCTGAAAATGATTGAGTGAAGTGGAATTTTTTTTCTTAAAAAGAGTTGGAAATAGTAGGCTAAGTCTTGCAGCCTTTAAAGCCATACAAAATATTAGATTGAGAAATGAGCTTCTTATCTCAAAGCTTTTTTCTAAGTTATATGGTATTGATGCCACTAGAGACATCATATGAGGCATCTTTTATAACATATTTTTATCTTATGAATTTTAAATGTGGCCACTAGGCATTTAAAAACAAATTAACAAACAGCCAAAGCAGATATTCACTTGAGTATGTTTAAGACTATGCAGACAGGAGAATAAAGATTTAGTAAACACATCCTTTAGTTTTAAGAAAAGTATTGAATAAATTAGATGAATAATTTGAAAACAATTTCTTTAATATCGATGACATAAGACATTTAGGAAAGGACAGATTAATTGGAAATTAACTAATGAGCTCATTAAAGTTCCAAGTAGAGCAGGGTTTAATTAAAATCAATTACTTAACTGTCTTATAAAGAATGTAGATCAGTCTCACTTGAAGCAAGTATCTTTGCTATCTGCATTGGGAAAGAAAATGATCTCAACGGCTTTGGGGGGACTTTACAGCAGATATACAGACTACGTTTGCTTTGATCACAGACGTAAGGGGAAAAAAAAAAGTCGTCTTCTCTGTATCCTCTTTGCACACTTCACAGGGCAGCAATTCCATCATCTCACTTTCTAGACATCAGTTAGATTTCTAAAACAATTTATATAAAAAACTTGTGAATAAAAAGGTTTTTTTCTTCTTTCGGATTCTAGAATATAATTTTTAAGATGAGATATATGAAAGAGTTGATTTACAGATTAACTTTGCTTTACATTATCATGTTTGAAAAGTTTGATTTGCTGAGAAAATATTTCCCTTTTACAAGGAGGAAGTAGGTAAGTGCAGTATTGTGTAAGGATTAACTGAGAGATAGGAAAGAGTGAATACAGGCAAAATCTAGCCTGTTGTATTAGCTTCAATTTTCTTAATAACTAGGTCATTAATGGAATCTAACCCCATTCTCATCTTTCCAGTCAGGGCAGGATTCTTCCCTGTGCTGCACTGTCAAACACAGACTGCCATTGAATTTTAACCATTCAAATAATGGCACATTTACTATATCTAGAGAGACTCTGGTACACACCAACTGGCCTAGCTGCTAGGAAGCAGTCTGCTTTCTTCAGTGAAAAAATAACTTTTTTTTCCTGGCATTGCTAGATCTGTGTATAGTCCTTGCAACAAAATTGTAAAATGTTCATACTCTAGCCTCTTTGTACTTAGCTCCAATTGTACAAATTTTTCCAAGTTTTGAAATCCTACACTACTGCATTCCCTCCCCTATATCCGACCAATTTAAATTCCTTCTGTCCTTCAGATATTCATGGTAAAAGTGACTGTTTCCCTCTACAACACTTCTGTAGCCTGTTTTACATGACAGATGAAGAGGCTGCAATTCAGCCGTGTGTGCATACAGGAATAAGGATGTGCAAAAGCACCTTCTATTTTCTTGTGCTGGAGAACTGGAAGAACCAAGGTAGAGACTTTCAGTGACTTTTCAACCTTCATCCTGCATTCAGCCCACACAAACTCCCATGGTGAAGTATGACATTGGCTGCAAGCTGCTAAATGGGGCAGCCACACCATGGTGAGAGGAAGTAACCTGTACACAGTAAAAAAACTGGCCCGAGTACTCATGCTCTGCTACAAAAAGGTAATTGGAGAGTAGGCTGGTGTTCCTGTGGTCACAGTCTGATTCTCTGATTAGCTCTTATGGTAATGCAGCTCCAAGAACATGCTCCTTATCCGCAGCACAGTTTTGCCAGAGGTGAGTGCTTATAATTTGCTTTGATTTTTCCAGTTCATTGATATTCAAGAACTTCAAGGATAACAGAAATAAGATGTTTCTTTTCATTTGATCCACAAGAGTCTGAGACAAAGACAAAACTTCCCTCCATCCAGGTAGCTCACCAAGGAAGTGACAGATGAAGAGAAGTCAAGTACAGAGAAGCTATATCAATCGGACTGACACAGGAAACCACACAGAGTATGTATAGTACGCTGAAATACAGCTTTCCCTAGGCAGCAAATAAACACCAGTTTGAAATCCACAAAAACATGAGGTTTCTGGGAAGCTACAGCTTACTTTAGAATTAATATATGCTTTGGTTTCCTTCAGACTTGTGAACTGAAAATGGAGCGCATTTATTTAAAAAGCATAGGAAGAATCCTAGAAAATGACATCCACACATGACACATATTGCATCTTAACACTTCACATAGAGATGGTTTATTCCCATCTCTCTCCTGGGTGCATCACGCAACACATTCATTCCATCTAGTTTGGAGGATTGCCATAAGACATGGACTAGGCCAGGATTTTTATTTGTGAAATGTCACAAATGGGAATAATGAACAAAACATGCCTGTAAAAGAACCTGAACTCATGAGTCACAAAGAAGCCAGGCAAAGAACAGTCAATTGGGATTGCTGTTTTGGCACTCTTCATGGAAGTCAGCAGGCATTATCTGCAGCTAACATAGGGGAGAAGGGAGAGGACGCAGAGCCTTGGTTCTTCCCAACCTAGCCACCAATGACAATGATTAAGGGTAGGACATCACCAAGATTATCAGAAGAGTAAGAGGACAATCAGGAGAAAAAAAAAAAAGGAAAAAAGAAAAGAAAAAAGGGTAAAACAAATCTCTCTTTGACAGTCTGGAGGGCTTGCAAACTATCCTCAAACATATAACATTGCTATATGAGACATGGCAAGGGTGGGAGAGTTGACATTTCTGTATCACAAACAGAATGATTTGAGCTTTCCTTCCAAAGCAGCCAGGCAAAAGGCACAGAAAAAGTAATTACAAATCTAGTCAATGAAAGCCAAGTGGGGATGGGCTAGGTAATTTGTCTCACTTCAAGGAGTACAGACAAGGAGAAATTGAATCTCCTTCCACCGAGAGAAAAGTAAGAAATTGGCTGGGCAGAAGCATTAACAGCGCAAACAAAAAGAACGAACTGAAGCAGATTTTAATGTCTGACCATTTGGGGGTTACTTTGTGCAAATTGAAATCTTCACCAAAAGAAGCAGCAGTTCAGATTATGCACTGCCCAAAGGAGCACTCAGAGATATCCTGCTCCTGAGATAACACCAGGCAGCTTCCAGCATTCCCCAGGGCACCAGGTATCTGTGTTTTCTCTTATCATCTCCATCTCCTTCTGACATAAGAATAAAGTTGCAATTCTGCCCTCTCTAGAGCTTCTAACAGAAAAAAAAAAAAAAAAAAAAAAAAAAACAACTCAGGCCACTGCATTCACATGGTATAGAAGGAGGGAAGTTTGCTCTCCTGAATTCCTCTAGCTACTGACCATAAAAGAGCTGTTCAACACTGAAAAACAGAATCTACATTAAGAATCAGCTCTACAGCTCATTCACCAGAAAAGGGAATCAGGAAGCACCCTTGGGCTCAAAACCCCTTTTCTGTTCATGCTGCTTTGGTAGCTTCTTCGACCACACTAATCTGTGAGTGTTGCTGTTTGTTATTTTTTTGGTTAGAATTACACTCACATAAGCAGGGCTTTTGGTGAGATGCTGTCAGACACTGATATGTCTGAAGCTACATGTCTGAAGCTGTGTCACAAACTGGTGGAAAAAGTGTAAGGCAGTTTTAAATAGCAGCTCTTGATGTTGAACGTACATATCCAGTGCACTATTTCCTCTCAGTTTGCTTACAGGCTGCTGTTCTTAGGGGCAGCAGAGGATTGCAATGAGATGCAAACTCAGGAATTAAAATGTCAAAGCTTTGATCCAATGTCATTTCATGCCAATTTGCAGTAATAGCCACTGTGATCAGTGCTCCTAAGGAAAAACATGGTGCCTATCTTCACAATATGTATGGTTTTGGCATGTAGCAATTACTATAGGGCATGTACATTTATATTGGCTGATATATTCTTACCTTGAAGCCAAAGCATATTTTTCTAACCATTCACTAAAGACACAAACCTGCCTCAGAATCTTGTTATTTACTTATCTGACACTAACATGTTCATGGATTCCATATTTTATGTAGGTACCTCATTGCTAAGGCACAGCAGATCAAGCTTAACTTTGCTTTTTGACATGTCAGTTGTTACTGAAGAATGTAAAGACAGAGCCTGAATCTACTTCCCAATATAAGGGTTGAAAAGATATCAGGGAAAAAAAATGCATTAAATCCAATAAAATTATGCCTGTTTAAAAGTGTGTACAGTGACCTGTATTGTATTTTTCATCGACACAGTGAGAGGCCAGGGTGTTTTCTTATGTTTACCATCCCAGATGGATTGCAATTGCATGCTCTCTCAGAAACACACATATTCTAGCAATTCCTACCTTTATTACAACTTGATTTTTTCAAACAACCAAACAAAAGCTTGACCATTTGTCTACTATTCCAGAATAAAAACAACCCCCCTAGTCTCTTTCCCAAACCTTTACACATCATATTTTATTGGGGAATATTCTAAGAAAAAAGGAGAGACTATAGCTAGCACCAGTAATAGTTATTAATAATAATAGACTTTCCCTCCATCACTGTGGAGCAACATTAGCAAGACTGCAAGTATAAAAAAGCTGTTAAATTAATCTGTACTAATTCTTACAAAAAGAAACAAAACAACCAAACCCTCATAGTTGTGCGACCCCTTTCAAGTTAGTGGAATGATTCTTACTTTATACCTGTGTAAGTGGAGTCGAATCGAACCCTTTATCACACATACACTTCAATCCAGAGTGCAGGAGAATTTATAGCTTAGAAGGCATCAAAGATTTATTGCTGCAGTGGATCAGCCTTTTAAAACCAAAAACAAAAGCCTTTGGCATGATTTGTTAGCTCTAACATAATCCCTCTTTAAGACTGCATTGGATCATAGGTGGAACATTTAACATGCAGTTGATAAACAGTTTTCATTCATCCCCACTCTATACTTCCCATTTAGGCATTTGGAAGTGAAAAATTTTTCTTCTCTGGTTTGAAATTTTCTCTGTTGACACTTTGGGACAGATTTTATTATTATTACATAAATATGGAGTGATGAAAATCAACATGAAACATTTTGAAATTATTGAAACAAAATGTTCAATTATCCCAAAATGAAACATTTTTCAAATTTTTAGTCTGCAAACAGTTCACAGAGATTGACATTCTTTTCTCTCTTAGAAACAGCATTTTTTTCCATCTGGAAATTATTTGGAAAAGGGAAATAGTTCATGCCCAGCTCTGTACATGAATCAGTTACTCTCTGACCTGGGTTTTCTTCCCATGGCTGTTTCTGCCACAGAATACAGTGCAAGGAATAGGGGAACAATGAAGAAGTCTTCTGGTCAACCCAAATTCATCAATATAATTAATCAGACTCTATTATGTACTTTGATTCTCTCATGCTTACCTAGGGCTGGCCCTAAAAGGGCATCTGGAATCAGATTCTAGACGCTATCTGTACTTAGATTTTATACAGATTTATGTGTTTACTCGGCACAGTGAAGTAATTTGAACTTAACTTGGTTACTTCCTTCTTCAGAAATAAATCTGTCTGCATCTCCAGTTCCAAGGCATTTTAGAGGTTATTAAAATATTTTATTATTTCAGTTGCTTTGAAAAAAACCCTGTCCCAAACAAATGATGCTACCCTGGGATGCATGAAATGCAACAGCATTTGCTAGTGAACCATCCAGCTCTACAGTCTGAATGTTGCCAGAACAATTATTTTCTAACTTCTAATTCATAAATCAAAACCGGATAAATCTCTAAATATAGGATGTTTAAACAGAGATTATAGCATACATTAATGCTATTTAAATACAAGGGAAAGTTCTGTTGTAACTGCTTATCCATCCATCATAATTTCTGCTGAAGGGTGGAATTTTAATTAATGACAAACCAACTTCAAGGGCTCCCCTAAAACAGTCCCAAAAGGACATTATCAAGATTCAGGTATAGATTCAGCTACAAGACTAAGCAATAACCCAACATTAGCATGTATTCTTACTCAGCACTGGCAGAACTTTACTGGTGCTGCCATTAACTGGTTTTTGAGACCAAACCCTGAAAAGTATTCAGTCACCAATTTGTCCCAGAGCTCAGTGAGAATCAGGCATCTAAACACTTAGCATTTGGGCTTCTGTTTCTCATCTCATTAGGGGTGGAATTAGATTAGCAATGAGCACTTTTGGAAATCCCATCCTTAAAAAGATGTGTGATCAAATTTAAAACAACAGGAGAAATATTTTCTATGCTGGGCATATGATGCTTCAGTATCATGGACAGACATTATATTCTGCAACAAATTACACAAGACTGTTAATAAATAAGTGATGTGAAGGAACATTGGGAAAAGACGGGTTCTCATGGGCCAAAACCCATTACATCCTGAGGATCTTATTCAGAGAATATTAGTGTTTCTGTCAAAATGACAGGAATTAGCACCTTCTGCAGTGGTTCCTGTTTCAGCTGACATTGCACAGGAGATGCTGAAAAATTTTCATAAGGAAACTGTCAGAAACATTTTAGCAATGCTCCGCTAGCTCTCATTATCCCAAGTCCCTCTACTATTTTGCACTGTGAAATTGATAGAGTGCTACAGTTATGGGAGTATCTACTTCCCCCCACCAAGGAATTTCCCATAACATTTTTCATTTTTTGTCTATAACTTCCTAAAGCTGACATTCTTGGAGATTTCTGCAAAACAGCTACTTATGCTTGAAAGCAAAGCAAAACTCAAAGCATCATATACTGTTTACTGTTAATCTCATTTTAATGGAAAAATAATTCATTTCAACTTCCAAAAAATTATTTTCACTCAGCAAATATGCAGAGTTTGGTGATGCTTTCTGCCTCACAAGGCTCATTCCTAAATCCCTGATGAAATACAGGAAGAACTTGAGCTATTCTTCATCCGTTTAGGAATGTTTCCCTCATCTCCACTGATTTAGAAAGGTGAGTCATCAGCTACCTCCCTAGAAAAACTAGATTTCCTTGGTGATTTCTGTCTCCTGCAAAACTGTGTCTGTCCACATATGGCTTATGTAAGGCTAGAATAGCCTGAAGCTTCATGGCTGCTGCCCAATTAGCTTTTTGTTATCTAATCCTCTTCCCTAATGCAGAGAAGTGATTAAGGACTTCCGTAATAAACTGCCCATATTGTCCTCTGATATTTTCACAACCATTTCCACGTCTGATGCATACCGCGCCTCAGCAATCCAGTGGAGAAAACATTTTTATTCTGAGTGTGGAGAAACTGGGAAACAGTAGCTGCTACTAAAACTTACTCATCTATGGTCTGTTGAATATGCTGATAGCTTTGTCAGCTTTTAGTGATATTTTTTCTCCAAGTTTTCAGATATGGTTTAGCCAAGTTTCAGAGCATTTGCTAAACTGACTTTTTGGGCACTTACTCCCATTTTAGGCCAGCCAGCTTTCCAATCTTCACAAGTTTAACTTGTATTGTTATCACTGTATCATAAATCTGCTCAGTTTTTAATTTACAGTTGCAGAAAACTATAATCCTGATGTTATCAGAAATCTCTACTGTTGACATACATGTTTTCACTTTCTTAGACATGAGAATTCAGCATTTCATTTCTGCAGATTTGAAGTTGCCTGGGTCATTGGTTTCTATCTGCAACATTCCCCCAGATTCCTCACTGGAGCCCAGGCTTTCCAAAGGACACGTAATTAAATATTACAGAAAATACCAGTCCAGTGTGGCTCCAGACCTGTTCAAAATCTGAGCATGTGAGAAGTCTTGCACAAAATCCTGTCCTTATATAAAAAGGATAATTTCACAAATCTAGTCAGTTCAGATAAGCATTTCCATATTTAAATTACATGTTTAATATTTGCACAACACTTTGGAGAATGAAAAGTATATGAAAGGATGCAGCAAACATTTTGGCCTAATTCTCCTTTCAGTTATCTTGTTTTAAATCAGGAGTAATGCTAGTGAGTTCAGTGGACTTGATTAATTAATGCCAGTATAGCAAGATCAGAAGTAGGCCAAGTAAAGGTATGTTTTATTAAAGCCTCTGAGCTCCTAGGCATGCAGCAGTAGTAACAACAATATAAAATGATATGTGAGATTAATTTGCAAAAGAAATTTGGATAATATATATGAATGATTTACAACCAAGGTTAATAGTCCACAGACAAATAGTCTTAATTTTCAAACCAAACAGATGAGAAGGATGCTTCAAGTGCTTCTTTTTAGAGAACAAAACTGTATAATACCTTCATAAATAACTAAGAGAACATAGACTAATACAGTACTTTTTATATTCATCAAGTCTGATAATAATACTGAATTACAAGATACTATAAGGTAACAGAAATCAGGAAATTGAATAAAATCCATAAAGTTTCAGAAACTAGACTAATAGAATGAAACTCAGCACTCTTTGAAGGAAAAGGAAGTAAAAAAGAAAGAGCTAACTTGTTTAGAGGGCAACATGGATACACATTAAAGCTGGATCATTAAAGTGACATTCAGAGGACTCTGTCCATGACTGGACAGAACTGCTATGCACTGGTAAATATGCTGTATTAATTTCTATAACAGTATAGCAAAAAAATATATTTACGTGTTGCTTGCAGACTCTCTGCCCTTTAAAAATGTAATTTCTACATTGTCACCCATATTTCTTCTCTCAAAATGTGAGATGACTGTATCAGTCCAAGAGATAAGACGGTAAAAGATGAATTAATGAGCATATTGGCACTACACAAAAATAACAAAACTGGCAATAATTCATAGGTAAATTACTATTAAGTTATTTTGAATATTTCTGTCACAAGTTCATTGATTTTCTACCTTCAAAAAATGTGTATAATGATTCCATTTTCATGTTATTCTTGTCCTGTTAAAATGAATGCTTTCACATTAAGAAGTCTGGATGATCACCTGCAGAGCATATGGATTTGAAAATAAAAATATCTCAACCTTTATAGCTAATGCATGCCCATATTTTACAGTAATGGTGCATAATGAATATGGCACCTACCCAAATTTATTCTAAGTCACTTCATTACCTCAGAGAACTTCAATAAATCATATATGTTAAAAGTGACTTTATTTTAAAGGTATTTAGCCTGCAAAGTCAAGCCCTCAAAAGTTAGATAAAATCCAATTTTCTCTGAAGCCACGGAGTTCATTTTTTCTTGTGCAATTAATGTGACAGGATACTGTGAGGAAAATGGTATGTGTTAGGTACCAAATACCTAGGTTAGGTATGTGTGTTGTGGTACCACTATACAAACATGTAAGAGGCTAACTTAAGCAAGGATAAGCAATGGAAAACACAGCCTAATAGAATAAACTAATGCGTTGGCAATATATATTAGAAGACGATGAAAAAGACAACTGTTTTCACAGGAACAAATAGATGTAAAATGACCATGAATGTAAACTGAGCAATTTATTCTGAATATGAGAAAGTTTTGAATGATTAGAACAAAGATATAATTTCAGAAATCTCTGCTACAAGAACAGTCATCACAAAAACACTAACAAATTTTCAGCTGGATCTCGATTCATATCTGAAGAGGATTGCAGACACAATCACTGCAATAGCACTGACTGGACATGATAATGGAGGAGATCCTTTCCAGCCCAGGTCTTGTGATCCTGGATTTCTCCTCTCTTCATTTTTTTGTACTCTCTTTCCTATTAGCACACTTTCCTCATGTGCTTGGAAGAACATATAGGTCAGTCAATGTGTTAATCACATTATGCACTAAAATGACAACAGAAAAAAAAAGGAAGCAGAGTTAAAATACTGAAAGATGCCACTGCCTAAATATCTTCTGATCTCGATCACTAATTGTTACTCTCCATTAAATGTATAAATTCATTAACAGCTTTTCAGCAATAATTAATTAATATAAGTGAGATGAAGCAAGCATGAATGTAATTAACTGCAGACAACATCCATGGAGGCTAACTATTCATAAAGAAAATTCAAATTCAGTCTTACATACTGGCACTTGGCACTGTCTGATGTGAAGCCTAGGAGAGCTGTTCGCTGAATTAAACCTTAAAATACTTACATTTTCATTTGTACAAAAGTTAGGTCCCTCATGCTACCATATACAAAACAAAATTAAAATTAATACTTGCGAATATACAAAACAAAATTAAAATTAATACTTGCGAACTACCCAAATGTTTTTTGTTCAGCCCAGTTTTCCTGCTCTTGGCTGTTATTGTTGTTTTCTATAAACCTTTTCATCCACAGTGTCCATTTCCAAGTTACTGTTGTCTTTCAGGTGGGAACTACTTTTCATACCTACACTCCAAGAGTGGTGTGACTATGCTTGTGCTCACCAGTCTCTGATACTAAGTAGTATCATAGATCAAATTCAGCAAACAAATCTATTTTTCACAAYGAAATATTGCATTCATTTTCAGGCTAAAAATCTCTCAGGGAACAGTTCAAATACAAAACGTTCTCAGAGACTCCAATAATATGACTATAACAGAAAAAATAAGTGATCATCACTGTTAATTACCCCTTGTATCATTTTCTCTGACTCCAAGGACTCCAAAAGTGATTTACTATTGAAACACTCTGCTTTTCTGCTCCGCCAGCACAGCTTTTCTTTCATCTTCCTGGCTCTGAAAGCTCTGAGTTTTACTGCAGTACAGATCTTCTCGCACGCAGAGCTCAAGAGACTCCCCCCTCAGATTTCTAGCTGACATGCCTATAGCATTCTGCTAGATGCTTGGGGCTGCCTTGCAGCCTTCTGTTTATTTAACAGAGGTGACTCCTCCTCCTGTATATGACTATTCTGTGCTACACTTGCTTTATTCATTATCTCTCTCTTTCAATAACTTGAGTTTCCTTTTATGCACTTACGCACCCAGGCCCAAACTGAACCACCAGACTGAGATACCATCAAATCTTGGAATTTAGAGCCTGAAGTTTGTTTTTTCCATGAAAGTAACATTTGCAGAGATACTTGAGTTTGGCATGGACTTATATGAGGCTTGCTCACTTCAGTGCCCAAACCATAGCATGGTCTCTGCTATACCATGTCCTGCCATTATGAAGCAGGCAGTAGTAGTGGTCAAATCATCAACACCAGGAACTGAGAAAGCTAGTTTGTGATTTTCCCTCGCCTCCAGAGCAGGGCAAATCAGTAGCAGTTTAACACCTAAACTGTTTAAAGCAAATTTATACATGCATATGTATTTTATATTGTAATGTTATATATAGTGTGCTATGTAATATTTTCACAGATAGTACTAAAATGCAGACGTATATAGAAAACCAAGATGACCTTCACACTTTGACATCTAAGTGCACCAAAATAACCCCATGTATACTGTATATAGCACAGTAAGTAATTACACTATTTTTAGCCAAAATCTTACCAATAGTTTTTGGTCTTTAGTCTTGCCAAGACAGTGATTTAAGAAATAAAAGTTCTGCACAAGTTTTGTTTGTCACGTGAAGCTTTCTCAGGCGCCTTAACTCTTCTCTGACACTTGTGTGGACATACAAGAAAAGACAGCACTGCCATTTATGATTTATTTGGTCATATGTCCCTCCAAACACCCTTTTGCCTGTTCAGATGATATGCAGCTTTTCACAGGCAAGCTCCTACCTTTCTCCTGGAAATCTGCATGCAAGTAAGCTACAGCATTAGATTCAAGCAGCAGAGGAAGCATGTAATGTGAGTGGTTTCAACTGCACAGAGAACACATTTCTCCTGAGAAGGGATTAACAGCCCTCTCTAACTTTATCCACCAGTTCTAAGCAGTCATATATATGCATGAAAGCTCAAAGAGGAAGTAAAGTGCAAAAAGAAAAAAAAAAGCTTAGGTCTAATAATCGGAAGCCAAAAGGTACAAACTCTAGACATGTGAGCTGATTTGAAAGTAAAATCAGGAAAAAGAAATGAAGAAAATAAGGTTTTAAACTCTTCTAACCCAAATGAAATCTGCACAAAATGCCGCCAGAATATGCAGTGGCATTATGTAGGTCCAATTGTCCTGTGACTGAGGCAGTTTTGTTCTCTCCTCCATAAACGCAAAGCTTCTCTCAAAGCTCACTTGTTCTCCTATGAGGCCACATCCCTGTCCTCTTCCAAGGTACTTTCTTCCTAAAGAGGATTCTGGAAAACACAATTTCTAAAGATTCCTTTTTAAATGTAATGGAGCAAAATAGGATGACATCTAAATTTGCAAAACTATTTCTGCTCTGATCCTCTCCCTCAACCTCTAGAGATTTTCAGCAACTGAAAGTAATTAAGTAATTATGATAGAGAAGCAGTCACAGATGGACAGAAATAACAGCTGCTCATGATGGCACACTTCGTTGCAGATGTGCTACAGGTCAGTAGGATGAATCTTTTGAACTAGGGATATACAGAAGCAGTTGTACTTTCAATGGATAGAAGCTGGCCTTTTTCCAATTTCTTCTCTTTGCACAGCATTATAAGTTAGTCCCATATTTCCCCATGTTCTTCCTTGCATTGCACAGTAATCAAGGAAATTACAGGCAATAAGGCAAGAGTTAATGTACTGCATGACGTGTACAGGTAGACAGCCAGGTCACTTTTACACATGCTGAAAATGAGGCCTATTTTCAACTTCTTCCTGCATGTTTATTCAAGTATAATGGACAGCAAAACAACAGCATATTGTAGTTAGCAGTAAAGTATAATTCCATCAAGCAAGGATGATTAGAAGATAGACTAACGGGCTCCATAGGCCGCTTCCACTGCAACATACATAGTGCCAAGGGGAAAGTGCATTAAAAGCTTGAGTGCTCTTCTTCCTGTGGCATTCCCCACAGCTGAGAAGAACAAAAGGAAACCCACACACTGCTTGTCACCAGGTAGGAGGGGCTTGGGGGGGAGGCGGCTAAACACGCTCTTGTTGTTTTTTTTCCTCCCTAAGCGATCCTAGCTTGCATATTAAATACACTGGACCACAGTTCAGATACTCAAAACCACAGTCCTCCCTCCTCTGCACACTGCAGCAGGACCACAGCAATAGTGCTGTATAGTCAGCAAGGGAGGAGAGAAAAGAGAGACATGAAAAACTCTCTGCTTAGACAAGCAGCCCTGGAGCTGATATGTAGGACATGCCTGAAGTAGGGCCTGGAGTGAGGCTTGAGAGAGCTGAGACTAGCAGGTGCTGGGATCCAGCAATCACAGACAGCATGAGTCACATCCTCCTTTGCTAAGAAATGTTACTGAGTCCTAGTAGGACTGTCTGCTCCTTCCAGTTTGTTTTTTTAGGTCAGAGTCAAAACAATTCAGAACTGATTACATCTGAAATTAAAATCCTACTTTCTATGTGAAGACTTTTAAAAATTCCTGTTCCAGTCGGTGTCAGAGTAACTTTTTGCAAACCTACACGAACAGTCTTCTCGACTTTTTATTACCAGCTCAGATTTGTACAGACACCTCGATATCTAGTGTTTCCATTTTGTTTTGGAGAGTGAAACAATTTCTTATACTGCTGTGACTGCTTTATAATTGCCATCAGTTGACCGATTTTAAAATAGCCTACATGATGAAAATCATAGGGGCAAGATTTGATCCTCCACTCACTGATAGCAGTAGAAACAGGATTAACTCTGTCAAAACATTGGAATTAGGCAGAAGAAAAGGAGGTTGTTCAAACATACCCACTGGAGACCTGCCATGTCACAAAATGATGTCAATGGGACAGGGTTTGCAGAAGATCACAGTGAGAAGGTCCTGGACCTTGGCACAGAGTTATACATAGAAGTGGGATCACAACTCTCAGTGCAAAGCCAGAGAACAACACAGGGGAATTTTAGCTAGCAAAGGTATCCAGCCTCATATTTTTAAAAAGGGACTGTGTTGGAATCAGAAGTTCCTTTGAATAGCATATAACTTCCAGCTGAAAACATTTTAGGATAAATATGCGTCTAAAAATGTGAGGGCCCATTTGGACTGTAATGGGAAGGGCAACTGAGTACAACTGTTCAGTCATTCAAATCTGTCACTGAGTTATTAGGTTCAAGTTAAGAGATATGAATATACCTTCAGAGATGAGGAAAGAAACAGGATTTGTTGCTTCTTAACTGCTCTGAGCAATATGTATAGGACAGAATATACAGAACATTTCTGAACCTAGGGAACAACTTGTTTACTGTAGATTTAGTGCTACTTTAGGGCTGCTCAGCATTGTGCTAGGTTATAATAGCTGTTTCAGAGCAATTTTACTGGCAAAGGACACCCAAGTGCATGCTATTCCTTGTACACACTGCCTTTTCTGCCCAACACTTCATTCCTCACATCCTATTTCTCATTCCCTTTCCTCTCATATTTGCTGTTCTGAAGATGGTAGAGGGAGCTTGTATGAGTCATTATAGAGAGATATAGAGAGATAACAGAGGCAGAAAGATGCTCTAGAGCCCTGATATGCCAGTATTTTCAGACTAGAAGTTTGGGATAGGATATAAGAAACCACCCCTTCTGGAGAGCTCTCCATCATCAGAAGCACTAAACTGATAGACTGATTTCACTCAGACAAAGGAGTTATTCTGTTCTCTGAATATGTATTTCAGAAAAATCATGTGTTCTTGTCATACCCACAACTCAATGTTCACTACGTATTTGCTCTGCCATAAAACACCTGTTTGCACATTGTGGAATTAGGTCTGGAACAACCATTTTAGAAGAGATGAAAGAGCATCAGCAGAACAATAAAACTTGCTACCACCTAGAGAAAGCAATATGTGAATCTAATAAAGAGACTGGAAGCACATAGTCAGAAAATAACTCAGGGCTAAGGACAGAAACATTCAGATCACTGGCGATATCAGATAACCAGCTTGGATAAAAAAATTGAGAAATGTGTGACTGACTGGATAACTAACAACCCTCAGAGTAGCCCAGCAGTAAAGCTCCACGAAGCGCACAGGATGAAACTGCCCATGCTGAATGGTGCTACATTTGTAGAGTAGCTGCATCACACGGGGAAGGAGTTTTCAGTAATCAAAACCTCCCAGCTGCTTCAAAGGACCTTAAAATATTTTAAAACACAAAAAAGTCCAGTTCATTTGGATACAATATGGTTTCTTCAGTTTAGATTGATATGTCACCAGATACATATTAAGGCAGCACAATGCAGGTAAGAATCTTTGAGATAAATGGAAGACTAGAAACAGACTTTTTAACTAGGAGAAGAGACACTACCAGAAATCTCTGCAATACCAAATAAATAGCAGAAGATTTTAAAGTACAGAGCACATGAACTAATGGGCATGCAGGATGTATAACTCCAACAAAGAGCCATGAGGAGCTAGACTAACGTGTAATTGAGTGCATACAAAAAGTACTACCATTTTCATAAATATCTGCAACATGTCAACATAGACTTCATTAGACAAGCAATCCAACAAGACTTCCCATAAATAACCTCTCCCAAAACCTGAAAAGATTTTAAGAGATCACAATAATTCCTTTAGGCTGCCCACAAACTAACCAAAATTAGAATAAAACTCTGAGGATCAAATACTAACAGAATTTTGAAAGGAGGCAATGAAGTAAATTTGAAGTTATTCTTTAAAGCCCATAAGAATAACACACAGCTTTCTACACAGGGACATACATGTCAGTTTTGAACTGGATCATAAAAGAAAGGCAGATATTTTTTCCCCCAGTGTTCATCTATGAATTGTGAGTAGAACAGCAGTCCAAAGGGCCACTTTTATGAGAGTTCATCTCTCAAAGCAGTTCAGATCCCATAACTAAAACCAGACTATTTCTAGAGCTGATTGATAGAAACTTTTCAATAAGTGATTTTTTTTAATCAAAGTGCCTTTTTTTCTAATACAGCATGGATTGTGGCTTTCAATACAGGTTTTTTGCTCAGAAGTTTTCAAATCTAGGATGGAATTTCTGATCAAAATAAGTTATCAAACCAAAGAAGTTCCATAAAGATGATTTCAGAATTCATATCAGTTCTGGAAGGAGGCAATGGAGTTGTTGAAGTTAAGAGCTAACAAATCAGCAAAACAGTACGCAATATTTTGCCCAAATAAACAAGCACCAGATTGGACCTGGGAGCTGACAGTGGCAGATTCTGTTCACAGTGTCTTACTATAGATCAGACATACTAAGGGCCCTTTTCTAGACTTGGTAAAACCCCAGCCCAAGGTCCTGCCCTTTGGCAGACCAAGACCAGCTTTATTTCCCAGGTGAGCACCAGGCTATTTGGCCATTCCAGAGTGAGTGTGGTAAAGTACATCCCTACATTTTGTAGAATATTTTGGCAAGTCTTATTTTTACTGGAAATAGAAACTAAAAGATGTTTCAAAGCCCTGAGAGGTACAATTTTAAAGCTCCTCATAAAGGTGGCCTCTAAGTTTTGAAAATCACTGTCCTGGAATACTGTTATGGTTCAGTGGGGTGCTCTACCAGGCCATACCTCAGGCTTGGACACAGAAGAGAAGCATGCAGTGCAATTTAGCCTCAAATTAATTAGCCTTGGGCCAAACACAGTAAGGGAATCAGCAATCTGGTCATAGTACCAGCAATACAGCAATAGAAAGCAAAAAACAAACAAGCAAAAATCCTTTCTAATGAATACTAAATACAGGAAACACACTAGCTTGAGGAAAAAAACAGATTAATTGTACTTGCTTTCTTATATTGTCCTGGTTACAGATAAATATTTTTTTTCCCTTAGCTGAGATATAATTCTGCTGACTAGAGAAGAAAAATTTTAAAGGCCTTGAAGATGCTAAGGGTTTTTCCTTCTGTTCCCCCTCTATTTCCTTTTTCAACAGAGGATATGAAAAAATTAAAAAGCTTGAACATTGGGCTTATTTTAGAAATTATGTCATTTTCTTTGCTCTTTTTTCTTCTCCTTGCCATCTTGTGGAGTTTTTGTGTAAACTGCACTTTGTGTGAAAAATAAGAGATATTGATGGCTATTACCAGTTAATAAGAAAAAAACTAGTCTTCCTAGTTTTCTCCTCAGCAGAAATAGCCTGTAAAAGACTTTTACTGCAACCAAGAAAGAGTTTAATACCCAAAACCATGACTTTGGGCTTTTCTTCCTGTAGTAAAGAAGTCAGTTTCAATAACATCATATTGACTAGAATGTCATCCACAAAATATACTTAGATCAGTAAATTCTGTTATTTTTCTGCTCTTTAATAGGTTTTATTGCCAGCATTTCATCACTTAGGAGAGAAAAACACTGTTTTTATTTTCTTCGTATTGCTATTTTTGATAAATGTAACATATTATAGCAATACCTAGTCAATGCACAAGCTTAAAAATCCATGGATCACAAAAGTAAGAGCACTGGAAACAATCATCTGCCTCCTTTCACAGACCAGAGCTGCTTTTCATCATTTTAATTCCTCAGGATTTCAAAGAACTCAACAGGAAAATGTCCCTCAAAAGGAACTTTTGAACTCCTCCCTGATGAAGAATTCTGCTCAAGAAAGAGCCATGATTGATGTCAAACACCACTTGGGTGCTTCAAATTGTCAAGCCCAAAAGGCAAAGGAAGGAACGTGGTTTTAAAGCAGCTAATCCATTTCTATTCTTTAAAAAGAGGAAGCAATAGCAGAACTGTGGTGTAATACAACAGATAAACATAAGTTCAGTTTTCTTCCAGATACCCCAGACTGACAGTGAGTTAGGTACCATGACTCTTTCTTTTGTCTCCATACCCCTTGCCATCTTTCAGTCCTGAATCACAGCTAACTCACAGTGCACACTTTAAAGTTTTAACCCACTAACATCACACATACCCACAGATCCCACAGACACAAACAATAGCTCCAGTTGGCCGACAGAGGCTCAGCATTGCTCATGATCAGCCTTGTCACATCTCCCTTCATCTCATACTGGACACCCCGGTTGTCTTCCTTTCTCATCAGTTGTGCTAGGGAATTGAAGCTTGAGGGACTGGAGACTTTAGGAGAAATCTAGCTACACTGAAACTGGTGGAAATATTGCATTGATTTCAACGCAGTCAGCAGTGCGCTCTCCTACACTCCGCACAGATGACCCAAAATATCTATCCTCTCATCAGTTCGGTGGATATGAGTAGAGTCACATTTAAAACAGCAATTTGACCTTGCACTTCAGCAGTCTATCTCTCTTACCTAATACCAGGCAGATATTTGGGTATTTGCAGACTCTCATGTCTGCTTCTTTAGTTTGGAGCTGCAAACCACTATATCATCAATGATCAGATACATTCCTACTGAGCTGCCTTAGAAATCATGTCTGCTTTCTGTTATCCACAGCCATCACTGGAAGAGCAAGGGTGTCAAGACACTGAGACGACAGATTAAATCTACCAAACCATTGTTGGAGTGCCACCATCTACTCTGACCAGTACCTACATGACATAAAAGGCAAACAAATCCCCTGGGAACAAACAGGAAAGGGGGTCCTGACACACAGAAGCATTTTTTAAAATACTGTCTCCCATTTCCAAGGGGAATAAAGGCAAATATGATAAAACATAACACAATTGCTGGCTACTGTTTTGTCCAATCCACCTGTTATGACCTGTTCATCTTGACAAAGAAAGAACACCATTGAACTGCTTTGTATAATGACTGAAACCACTCAAGTGGCTGGAGAACATGATTTCTCTGTAATGCTAAGATATCTAATTATTCAAGGAACAGTCAACATTATATCACTTTTTTTTCCTCCTTGTTTAAGTGCTACAGAATTTGTTCTTCCTGTTATTTTCACAATTTTGGGGTACCTGATCTGATGATCCTTTGATAACTGGTTCAAAAGAAATAAACAAAATGAAATCACTTTTTCTGAGGAAACAAATCAAACTCAGTCAGTCAAGTAGCCATAATCAGCACTGGCACATGTGATGCATCACAGGGACTCATCTCTCTTCATATTCGGAAAGTAGGATGACATAAATGAATTCTGCTGAAACACATTTTTCAATTTCAAATAGCAAGAGTCAAATAAAAAAAAAATCATTAATGTTGCCGTATCATTTGTTTAAAAGGTACTGCTGTGGCACTTGGTAACGTGCTGCCTAATACTTCCCAATTGTTTTTGTTTCTTTATTTTTTAATTTGGAAAAGCTCCAAAGCCAATTTAAATATTCCATCAACCTCAGTATGTCTGTTATCTTGTTCTTTTTTGTTGTTTAAATCCTATCAGCAGCAATAATCATTCCATTGCGTATATTGGTCTCTACATATAAAAGTGACCCATTACAGCTGAGGTCTATACGTATAGAATGAAGCAACCATAATTGCAAACAATATACAAATCTATTGAGCAATAAATGCTATCATTTTCCTGTTATGTAAAAAAAGGAATATTCAAGAAATACTATATGCAATTTTTTTCCATGTATCTTCCTAATATTGAAGGATATCACCCTTATAACATTGAAGTAGACCAAAAGCAAAAATTAGGTCCCTCTTTAGGACCATCACAGCTTCCTTTTTACAGAAAAAAGTACAATGTTAATACCCAGCAAACAATATTGTGAAAAATAAAAGCCTTCATATAAAAAGATATATAACTAAGGTTTCTAAGAAACAAAATGTTCCATACTATGGCAGTACTTGGAAATGAAGCACTTGGAAATGAGGGAACAAACAGTAAAGGAGGTCTATTGCTCTTAAACTGTCCATATAATAAACATAAAAAATAAACTGTAAAGGTCAGACTCCCTGAACATACAATTTCACTGCTATTTGCCTACAAAGTTTGAATCAATCACATTAAGTAAACAAATAAACTAGTGTAAAGGAGTTAGCGTTCTTCCTATAAACATGAAATCTGGGAAAGGTTTTCTGATGAAAAGGAGAACATGTAACAGTTGTATCAGCAAGTGTCCTGACCCTGACCTAAATGTCTTAAGTGAATAGAAGTGTGAAGCAGATGAAACTAACTCTCCTTGCATCTTTAACGCCATCTCTTAACAGTTCAAATTTACATTATATGCAATAGATCTAGAAAGGTCCACTCACTGAGAGTGTAACTGTTGAACTATAATGTCAATCCAAGATAAAACCATATTCCAAGATAAAAAATTTGATGAAGAAGGGTGGGGGGGTTTACACTGTTCCAGGAATCTCACACTAAGTTACATATTTCAGCTCAAGTACTTAGGTGAGTTATAAGAAATTGTGAGAGTTGGTTTTGTTTGAAAAATATGTTGATGATGGGAATGGCATTTATTTGATCTGTTCCTGTTTGTTTACAATCTATGAATACAAACACCTATTTTGCTGAATACAGGATGTCCAAGAAACATAAACTAGTTTTCTTGTTTGTGATTCCAACTATGTATTTCTTCTAGAAATTCTATGAAAAAGGAATTCCATCTGTTGACTTTCTCCTAAGGCCATGATGAAAATGGAGTATCTCATTAATTCTCTGGTAACTTTCTGCAATAATTTTTTCCATCTCTGACTTTTCTGTCACTTTCCACTGAAACCTCTTCCAGGTTAAGGTGGGGAAAGAGGATACTGCAAACTATTAAATTTCCAACCCCTGCCTTTACATTATGATAAGTTGTTGGCCTGTGGCTTACCTATTTGATCTATCACTAAGAAACAAACTATTTAATTCTTTGTTTCTTTAGCATGAGTGACAGATGTCTAGAATATTCTTCATCTTTAATAAAACTTGTGATTACCCACAGATCAAAAATGTATATGCTAGAAGCCACCTAAATTTCAGCCTAGCCCAGCATAACCTAAAAATGACATATACAGCCCTTAGACATCCCAGTTAAATACAGTAAAACTGGTGGGATTTATGCCTAGGTAACACCAGTTTAGGACAATAATAGCTTAGTAGGCTATAGGAAGAACATGTTATCAGAAATACACAACTGCAACATTCAGTGAGTGGCGATGTGAAATTCATCACAATGGTGCTTATTTATATTTCAGTACCAAAGTAGTAGCATTGTGATTAAGATCCTATGATAGAGTTCAAATTTAATAAGAGATTTAACCTTTAGTTTGTAAAAAAAGTATTATTGAAATGGCAAAAAGTCAAAACATGGAATATGAACTTTGAACTGTGTTTGAATTTTTCATAGTGGTTTAATGAACAATGTATTGATACATTAAGTTCTTAAATCTTTTTTGATATTTTTCTTCTTTCTGATTATCTAATATGGTTTTGCACATTTTTTTGCAGGAAACCAAAAGCATTTTGAGATATCAACAGCCACAGGGTTGCTCTATGCTTTGTTTATTTCTATAATGGTTGTTACCCCTCAGTAGTGTTTTCTATGCAGTGATTTGTAATGTTTTAGTCTTATTTGAAATGTCTCATACCAAACAAAACCCACATCATTTTAATTTCAGAGAGCTTAGTAGTGTTAAGACAAAATAATTTCACAAATGCGTGGCATATTGTGACAGTCAGGCCTGTCAATGAAATTGCTACCTAAGAACAGAAGAATGACATTAAATGTGTGTAACAAAGAATTCAAAGGTTCTGAATACAGGTAACTTCTGGAAAGGGAGATGAAAGCATTGCTGATCCTATTGTAGGCAATGCAGAAAAAAGGGATGCACAAATCTTTCCTACTTAGCCTTTTATTTCTATGCTTTTAAGCATAGAAATGCTCAGAAATTTTTGAGCAGATAGGAAAGTCACGCCCTAGTATTACTTGTTGTTAAATAGAAATTTTGTTTGCTAATTCTCTTTCAGGCTACCATAAAGAACAGGAAATTTGATCCTTAATTTCTACAATCTAGTCAAATGGCACTTGGAAAAGCTAATAGTGCAGTGACATGTCTGGAAATGATAGCTTAGATGCAGGGCCCCAGTTTCAACTGAGTGCTATTCTGTCTTTTGTGCAGCCCTGGCTTTAACATCCTTCATGATTAACGAAAGGGCTTCTGCATATGTCTCTCTGCAGACAGAAGAGAATCAATTCTAGTGATAATAGAATAGCTTCTCTCTATATACTCCTTGCAAAGGAGTAGATACTAAGAAAGCGAAAGTTGTGACATGGTGAGACAACTCAGCACAGCATTGAATTGAGGCAGCATGACAGGATACTGCCCACATACGCTGGTCATCACCACTTTCAGAAATGACAGGAGAAAAAGATTTCTAAGATATGTTTTCATCTCTCACACTCAATATAGAACAGTGATCTTGACACCCACACATCTGACGCAGAGTTGGGCAATGATTTCAAGAGACAACAGTGAAATAACACTTTTTCAGATGGAGAAAATAGAATTACCTTTGAAAACATCATGATTTGAAACAACTGTATGTTGATTTTTCTATTGCACATGAAACTAAGGCCCCAAATCTTGTAAATCAAATTAAAAGTATTACAACAGAAAGAGTTTCTAGCCACTATAACCTAGAGTTTTAGACCCCGGTGCAATGGAGATCATTTTTAATAAGGTATTTCTAAGATCTAAATATGCTTTGCTATAGGTTTCACTTCTGTGCTCCTTTAAATCTTTTTCACAATAGGCGTAGAGGTAGTATTACAAACCAGATGTGGATTTCATGGTCCACAGATATGGAGAGGCTCCATAGTTGTACTATCCCAGGAGAAGGCAAATGCAAAACTGTCCCTCTCAAAATGTTCTTCAGGAAGTATTCATTATCAGTTGCTTCCCCCTTCACATTTGCTCAACTGTCCTAGCCGAGCACACTGAAAGGAGTGAAGCTGCTCCGCAGCTTTGCTCACCAATCTGCCAGCAGTATAGGTGAAAGGAGGAGCTGCAACATTTTATAAGTTCTTTGCTCCATCATATAGTGGTTCGCACATTTCACACCCTTGGCACCCCACTCCAGTGTGTGGGTCAAGTAAGGTTCTTGCCCTTTATTTGCTCGGTGACAAGCGCTCATTAACTGCTTGCTTTTAAATAGTCATCTAGCACCTTTGTTGCTCTCTGTATTATCACATTATCAGGGCTTGAATGTTGCAGTTAAATAAGGTCCCTGGAGCCTGAAAAGAAAGCTGGGACTTGCAGCACCTCTGATGTTAAAATAATTTCCCCAGTTTCAGTCAGGTTTTGATCTAATGCAGTTGTTTCAAAGTCTCTTTAGAAAATTGAAGTCTTTGTGTTTTCTGTGGCAGTCATTTAGAAACAGATTCAATCAACTTTCAATATAAACCTGTAGGTACTATTAGAAACATTTCTGGTAGTGTAATGAGCTGTTCTGTCTGAGGCATTTGCTCTGACTGACCCTGCGAGTCATCTGTAAGCTACAGCATTTCTTCTCCCCAGTTGCATTTATAAACCCTTTTTTTTAAGGTCATACTTTTATTTGCTCTTAACTCACTCTAATGGAGCAATGAGGTGGCTTTTAGATGTATTAACAAAAGATTTGACTAAAACGTTAGAAACATTTTCATAAAATACAGAAGCCATATGCCCAGTTTCCCCCTTAGACAATGCTTGAGTAAAACGGGCATGATCTACAGCCCGATGAAGTCAACAGAAAAATTTTCTTTCACTTTGACAGACTGGGAGCAGGGACCTTTAATCACTGCTTAATCATGGAATATTTAACACAATGTTACCTTCCACAATGTCACAACCTTGAAATGTTAGTATAATCCATACTTCAAAAGTCTTTGCAGAACTACAAGCACACACAAAAAAGTCTTCTTTCAAACTTCAGAAAACTAAAGTATCTTGATATCCTATACAATGTAGTTTGTAACAGAGGCAAGTGTTTTATGGTAAGGGGCAATAGTTTTCTGAAACACTTTCCACAGTCTGATTTCTTTTCTCTTAACCCTGGTTCATATTTGTCAGGCAGACACTTAAGGGACTGCTAAAGTTTACATGCTAATAAATGATGTCTGATTTACAGCAAGCATCCATCCCTCTTAAAAATGCTTAGCATTCTTCAGCAGTATTCCCAATTAATAACTTAGTGTAAAGCTTTATAGTAGTTTGGTTTCAGTGTAGAATACTACTGCAGAATTGTTTTCCTACAGGGATGCCGTTCTGTTAGTAATGTATTTACTATTGCCACTAAGTGCAATCAAGCCATTATCTATATGAATCTTCCCTTGCAAAAAAAGTATTAGTATTCAGCACCTTTCAAGCTGTTAGTGCTGTCACTGTAAAAATAACAAAAATAATAGAAACATCCAAAAGGATGCCTCAGGGAGAAACAGTGTGCTCTGAAGTCATTCCTGTGCTACCTAAAACACTGAAGGCTCATCTCTTGCCCTTGTCCTTCCACTTCTTACCTCTCTGTTTAGCTACAGAAGTGTTCAAAAAGGGTGCAGTCACTACTGTGTTGCTACTAACATTACAGACATTCACTTTTCAGGTGTTCCAATCAATTTTCTAATGCTTGAGGATCAACTCTCTCACTCACATGATCTCTGAAACACTTTTCACAGAATCACAGAATCGCCGAGGTTGGAACGGACCTCTGGAGATCATCTAGTCCAACCCCCCTGCTCAAGCAGGGTCACCTAGAGCACGTTGCACAGGATTGCGTCCAGGTGGGTTTTGAATATCTCCAGAGAAGGACACTCCACAACCTCTCTGGGCAACCTGGTCCAGTGCTCTGTCACCCTCACAGTGAAAAAGTTTTTCCTCATGTTCAGATGGAATTGTCTGTGTTTCAGTTTGTGCCCGTTGCCTTGCGTCCTGTCGCTGGGCACCACTGAAAAGAGTCTGGCTCCATCCTCTCGACACCCTCCCTTCAGATACTTGTACACATTGATAAGATCTCCTCTCAGCCTTCTCTTCTCCAGGCTAAACAGGCCCAGCTCTCTCAGTCTTTCCTCATAAGAGAGATGCTCCAGTCCCCTAATCATCTTTGTAGCCCTTTTTACTGATTTAACAAGCAGTTAAGGATTTCTTTGCACCCAGGCTATTAGAAGTTGCAACAAACTGCAGACTAGCACATTTCATTTAAACAAGAACTTTAAAGGCAGATGAAAAAAAAAGTCCTCTATCTACATAGCTTTCAAACATACTTCATTTTACATCCAAACAATATTTATGATTTTATTTATATCCTATTAAAAACTATATTAAGGAGTTGCAAGGTGTTAAACATTCCCAGCAAAATTCTGAGCAAGTTCAACTCCCACTGGCTATAGCTGGAGAGGAGGGGGCTGAAAACTACCTTGCAAGATTTATCCTTGTGTAAATTTAAATCTAATTCCTTTTTAAAAGATGGTGTGGTTTAGGTAGACAAAAGTTACATCCTCATATTCAGAATGCTGTCTCTTTCAACAGTTAAAAGTTACACTTCATTCTCTCTTGAAGGCCTATATTTCTCAAGTACTTTGATACTGTATCTAGTTTAAAAAGAAGCCTAAGACCACAGTATAAAACCCATTATCTTCTTCCTATAGATTTGACTTGAAAGTGAAGAAGGAAAAAAAAATAACTGCTTTCAATTTTTAGAATCTAATGTTATCTTGCACCAGTAGGGCAGAGCTGTTGCAGGAAGGAGAAAGTGCAAGAACACCACCACCATCTTCCTAAAGTATCAGAGGCACTTACGAACTCATGCAGACAAAGCCTCTAGATAATACTTCTTAACCATATCTGTGGACTTTTTCTGGCCTTTGCTGTTTTCAGCTCTAATAAGTCTTAGTCTGCCATAGGCGTACATTGAGTTATTGAAGAAATGCTATATACTTCTCTATGAATTAAGATTTTATATTACCAGGCTCTGATTCTTAGTGGCTAATTAAGATTTTTGCAGAACGTAAGCTGTTTCCCACTACAACTCATTGCTTGGGATTTTTATCAACTGAATAATTATACAACTCCTGTTAGATTTAATTGCTTTTAGCCAAAATAGAATGTCAAAATAGATAAAAATCTCTTTTTTAACATCTCCTTGAAAAACCATGAGAGCCATGTCTCAGAAAGAGGCCTATATGGCCTAGTAGGTTAGTAAATTAAAAGAACAGCAGCTATATAAGCCTGAAAAACATGTTCCAAAAAAAAACCCAACCCAACAGTGTGAGCAATTTCATTAGGAAGACAAAGGTGCTTGCACTTAACTCAGCCTATGACTGATAATTTTGTAAGTCACTGTAAACCATAAATTATAACTAGACATATTCCTCTCTATAGAATTTTACCATTTACCAAGCATGGTATCGTAGTAAAAACTTTAATATGCATTGTACAACATCTAGCACAACTGAGTCCTGATTCCTAAATGGAGATGAAGGTTGTACTCATTAAAAAATAATAGAACATGAGACTCTTCCTCATAACGTTTGTTGGACAACTCCAAGAGCTATCCTCTAGTTAGAAGCTTTCTAGAGATCAAAGGAGCATCAAATATCAAAGCTTCAGATACACAACAGAAGTTTAACACACTAATCTTCATTCTGAACATCAACACAAAGATGCAGGAGCCAAACTACACCTTTCTAGTCCTCAAGCCCCTCAGTCTAAATTCATTTGCAAGAGTTATTGAGCAGATGCGGGTTTTGTTTGTTTTTCTTTTTTAAGAGTTATTTCTATGTTTTTTCCCAGTCATTCCAGACTAAATGTGGAATTTTACAAATAAATCTTTGTATTTGATAAAATTACTTCACTAAAGTGAAAGCTGCATGATTTCAGAAACAAGTATGCATAAAAAAAGTTCTCATTAATACTTTGCTTAGTTCATTACTAATCTGCAATTCACATTTTTAATTTAAGACTATTATGCAACATGTATTCAGATTCTAGTGGCACCTTAGAATCCAGGACAGCTTAAATAAATGCTGTACATACATCAATAAGTAAAAAATATTCCCTGGCTATAAATCTAAAAGTGCAAATGAAGTATGCTTCATGTGATAAATTCACCAGTCAGATAACTTTGACTGAGCTATAATCTATCTCAACAAAATTTCTAAAGGCTTTAATACTGGGATTGGGAATACAGTTCAATCCACTATAAGAGCAATCATAACCCAAGCTTGAGAAAGGGCCCTGGAGAACAAAAAGGAATCATTTGCTGTTGCAATATTTTATTATCTTTAGATTTACTCACTATTCATTCAACAGAACACAATAAAAATATTACATAGTCCAAAATTACCATTAAGAAATCTACTAAGTAACTGAGTTCATGTTCTTTGTAACAAACACCCAGAAATATCCTGCCAGGGGACACACTCTAAATGTTTGGTAGTTGAGAGACATAACTCAAGTCTGCTTGTAGTTGCAGCCTAGGGGCTATCCGTGGAGCAGGCAGTCCAAAACCTGAATTTGATATTTGGAAAACCTCAGATATGTACAAACAGATGGCATCAGCCATCTTGAAGACCCATGCCTCAAGGCAACCTCAAGGAGTTCAAGGAATATCTCAGCACATTTCCACTAATTTAATAATATTATTTCTCTGTTAGAATTACAGCAGAGCTTTCAAACTGCAGCTGAGATCACAGCCATATCATCCTAGTTATTATAACAAACAAACAGTAAGTCTTTGTTCCAAAGAGCTAAATTCAAATGTAGAGAAGGCACAGAAGGAGGAAAATAAAGTAATACAGCCTCAATTTAATGATGAAGAGTTGAAGCACAGGGAGTTTAAGTGCATTGCCTGGGAATCACACAGGACTGTGCACTGATTTCTTAATGCCCCAAACCTCCAACTTAGCTCCTTTTCCTTTAAAGATACTACCCACAGAGTCTTCTGCAGGACCATACTCCTTAGGTCCCCCTCTAAAGAGCAAATAATAAAGGCAGTTAGAGGAAGATACGAGTATTCTAAACCACCAGGCATTTTAATAACATCCCTCATCTGTGGTTTGGTGGAGACTAATTAGGCTGTAAGAATCAAAGGATTACAAGAGTATTTGTGCAACTCTAAGGGAAGGTATTACAGAACTACTTAAAGTTTCAGGTTTTGGAATAAAATTTCCTTAGCATGCGTAGGATGGGAAAATGGATGGGAAAGTAAAAGTACAGTTCTAGCACATGGTTCATTAAATCTTAGGCTGAGCTCAAATTGTTTTTCAAATAAAATGTCCATTACAGCACTTCTTGTTAATTTAGCCACTGAAGTGACGTATTAAGAGCTACAATAACAACTGTGGCCAGAACGAGAATAATTGTCTGTACTGCAATAAAAGCATAGAAATAATCCCAGCATAACAATATAAGGAAAAATTAACCATGCTGAAACAAAATTACTCTAATTTTTTACAGGCTTTATTTATTTGGATGTTCTTTCCTTGAACTGCTGACAATTTTTCCACATAGAGAAACTGATAAAAATCGCATCATGAAAAATAACAATGTCAGCTTGTGGCAAATTCTGTGGTGCTTTCACTTACCGTATTCATGTTCTTTGCAACACATTGGCTTTTTTCCTTCCACGTCCTAAAGACAGGCTTTCCAATTAATTATTAACAAGAAAAAATTCTGCTCTTTAAAAAGATTTCAAGTCCTCCTTTTTTCAAAGAAAGATGAAAGGCAATGTTTTCAGTTCACTTTTTCCACTAGCCCATGGCCAGAAGAGCAATATAGGGTTCACATGCCAGACCATAAAACATGACTGACTGCACTTCCAGGGAGCTACCAAATGTTCAGCTTTTCATCTCAGTGGACCAAAAAGCAATTCCCTGGCAATTTACCTTTGGTTCACTTGGCTAAGCTCTTATATGAGATTTCCTGTCAACATGGCATCTGAGCTTCTTATTTGCTTGACAATCTTCTTTCTCAGAGTTTGACCTATCAATACCTTTACCTACCTAAGTAATGTCTTTCTCTACTCCCTGATTGCTTAGAGGTTTTTTTTTTTTTTTTTTGGGGGGGGGGGTTCTGCTTTCTTCTACACTATTTAAATATTGAATTTTCTGTGAAATCTTTTGGGTTTTTTCTTAGGCATTCATCTTCTCTTGAACATATGTTCATAGTAATAAAATTCTAAGGAGGCCACTTTCTCCTCAGTTTGAATAAAATGAGCCAATATTTCATCTGATTTATCTGCAGATTCAAAAATGAGCTTTCATTCACATCATCCTACCTACCTGTCTAAATAATAATTTAAGATACATTTTCACATATTTTCCCTGTTCAGGTATTTAAACTGACATATTTGTCTCAGTCTACTTATGGAAATAATTTAGATTTTTCTGAAGAGTTTTTTGTTTGAGAGAGGTATTTTATTCTTTGCCTCAAATTAAACATTATTTCCCCTCATAGCTATCATCCCGAATAGCAAAGATTTAACTTTTAAATGACCTGTGCTGCATTGTATGGATTTCATGTTGATTTTAAAATATTTTACTACTCTAAATCTTCAAAAAAATTATCACATTTGAGCATACCCATGTTACTACCCCAGAGATTGCCCCAGGATTCAGAATATCCATATACTTCAGCTGGGAAAGGGGGATGAATCTTGGACTTGACATTTCAGTGCAACTTTTTCATAGCTTGTGAATATAAAAGGCCTACCTGACCAGTTGGAGCATGTGAAAATGTAAATTTGCATTTTGCAGACAGTGATATGGTACCATGGTCAGCCACAAGCAGCAAGTTGCACAGATCTGCATATATTCATGGTCTAATGGCCTTGCTGAAGTCATAGATATGCTGCTCTTTCTGTTGAAATTACTTATCAGAGTCACTGTTTCTAAAGAGTAATAAACCATATCCTCCTACAACAACAGTTGTGAGTTTATGTCCAAAATGAGCCTTCACAGGCAACATCAGAGACCTTCTAAACTGGTTCCACCTTGGAATTGAGTATTCAGGAAAGAAGCCTAGAGGGCAAATGAAAGGTCATTTCAGACTGGCTAAGGCTTGACCTCAATAAGTTTTAAGAGGTTCTTTAACAGGAAGATCATTCACGTACAGCATAGTTACTTGACTGAACCTTGAAATGCCTCAGCTTTGCTTTCAAACACACAGGAACTTCTTGATTCTCATTTGAAATCAGCCAAACTCCACTGAGCTCTATTCAAGTTGTATAGAATCAGCACCTATTTTTCTCATTGTGACTCTTTTTGATTCATTTTTGATTTTGATTTGCACACAGTGTTGCATTAAACTAAAAATTTCAAGTAGTGGAAATCTTTTCTTAGTCTGTAAGACCCCAATTGCATTTACTAGCTTTGAAAATAGTTAAAAGCATAATTAGAAAGAAAAGCAACCAATTGTCAGCTCTGCACCAGCTTCAAAGGATGAGGAAACAAACCCCAGACTCCTAGGGCAACAATTCGCATCATAATTCCTGGGTATCCCCAAATATGACACAATTACTGCAGAACCTCTCCTGATCAACAAGTATTTTCAAAAGTTCAGTCCTGATGTGTACATCCACAATGACAATGTTCAGTTGAAGCAGATCTCAGGCAAAAATTCCCAGGATGGAAGGAGTGTAAGGTTAATTGTCCTTGGGTTCCAGCCACCTCTGATGACTCAAGTCTCTAATCAGTAAATGGAGGCCCAGACTGGCATGTAAATGCAGGAGATTTTTGGTTGTAATATACAGGTAGCTGGCAGGAATCATTTTAATAATTTTTAAAATTTTTTTATAGAGGACATCTTATTTATTGACAGCACAGTTATCTGAAGACCAAGTCAGGAAAAAAACAAAACAAAACAAAAACTTTCAGAGAAAGCAAAAACACAGGATGATGATTAGGAAAGTATTTAATTTGCAGGAGATACTTTGACATCAACAAAAAGAGCAGTGACATCAGAAGTAGTGAGAACCTCATTAGTCACTCAGTAGAAGTTTTGCACAAAAAGACAAAGCCATCACAAGACAGAAGAACTTCCTGGTGAAATAAGAGCGGGCCCAGGTCTTTCATCATTCAGGTTGTTTCCTGTACCATATGGTCAAAAATAATAAGCTTCTAAACTGTCTCCTTATTAAGAGAAGACTTTTGAGAAATATGTCTAGCTATATACACAGAGTAACCTTCAGGTTCCCCCTCCAAACACCTCCCTTCCATAAGAGGGTTTCAGTAACAAAATTATTCTTTAGTATATTTATAACAAAGTCTAATTCTTATTATTTTGCATACAACCTTAGGCACATAAAACCTATACATTATGTCTGACTCTTGCAAGTAGCAAGGAAAAGGAAGTTATAATTATTATGGTTTCTTTATTTTGGTCATTAGAAATGCTTAGGTGCTGGTAAACAGCATAAAAACATAGAGAAAGAAATGGTTAAAAGACCAGTTAGTGGCTTATAAACTTGAGAAGATCAGCCAAGACAGGATTTATTTTTTTAAAACAGCAAGGATACAAAGAAAACTAGAAATTGCTGTTGCCAAGAATGCCATGGTCTGTAACTAATTTATCTCTACCAGAATAAATGGAGAATGTAGATTTGAACTCATACTTACCTGAAACAGAGGTGAATGCTGAAGCTGTTTGTATGGACAACATAGGCATGCACATTTTTCTGAAAAACAACAAGCAGAGCAAGAAAAAGAAGTGCAGCAACATCCTGCTACTAATACTAGCCATAGAAAAATACCACAAATCATTATTCTTGGAAACTTCCACATCTTCTACGGGAATGATACATCCATATTTCTGCATACCATTCTTCTGGGCACTCCTGTTCAAGAGTAAGGGGCAGGAAAGGCACTGGTTATTTGTTCTTTTGGTGCCAAGATGTGTTTTTGTCCCTCAGGAAAAGGTCATTTTACCCCAGCTTTTACACAGATGCTCCAGCTGCAGTGACAAGTGCTGGAAAACAGACATTTTATAAAGTGAAAGATACTTCTTCTCCCACCAGAGACAGTGTCTCAGTGTCACTGTTGGTCCCAGAAAATCAAAGCCTCTTTAGATCACATGCAAACCTCTCTACAAATATTTTCATGGAGAAGACAGATGAGGACCCTCATGCTGCCTTTTTTCATCTGACCAAGGATGTAGAAGTCACCCTTTATCCAAACTGATTTATGACCTTTAAGACAACACTAAGATCGCCTACTTCAAAAAGTGGAGGCCAGATCAACTTGTCTACAGCCATGGATTCTGATGGATTTCAGGCCACTTCAGGGTCAGGAGTTCCAATTTCTAAAAGGCAGAATTTTACAAGATCTGCTGAACTTTAATCCAGAATTTTGTTTGTATCTATCTTAGGCATTGTAGCATGCAATCTCATGAAAGTATTCCTACATAATAAAGCAGGTAAATTCTTCTCCTTTCTTATATCTGTTTATCTTTGTTTGTCTTTGACCACAGTACATGACAGTCTGAATACAAAGACTAATAATCTGAAATCCAATTACATTCAGGAATAAAGTCACAAGCAAGGCTAATGCTTCCATATCAGCCTACAATGATAGAGAGGTGCTAAAACGGGCATGCCAGTTGTTGAATAGACAAAAGAATTAACAAGGGAATAAGTGCTATGCAGCATTAGTAATATGGCCATGACTATGAAAATTATTCAAGCAACAAAATCACAGATCAAAATCTCTAGAAATGATTTGGAAACACTGTTAATGTCAGAGAGGTTACAGTGTTCTTGACTTTCAGTAAAAAACACAAACATATATACATATCAGTTTCTAACAACAATATTTTAACAAGTCAGACCAATTCAATTCAGTTTAAGAGCAACTTTCCCAAGCACCATAAATGAGTCTGCCCCCAGAGCCAGTTTCTTTCACAGATTGAGCAGTATGTTATAACACCACTCTGCCAAATTGCCAGGGCTTGCAACTTGCAACTTTGCAGATGTAAAGCATCTTTGGGACCAGATGTTTGGAATGGAAATACTATCTGCAGATGTCAAGCCTACCACTACAAATGAAAGAATTTCCAACCACATGCTCCTGATAGCAGACCTGAAAGTACTTGAAATTTTTTCACATCTAGAAATGCACATGGAAAAGGCTGTAGGCAAACCCAATTGTCCCTATCCAATTAACATCTTGTCCTCCAGGCAAGAGAAAATGAAAAATTTGTTTCTATGTGAACATTGGGACATTCATCCAGAGCTCGCATGAGCTGAAGTTTTTTCCACAGATATGGTGTATATATACTTTTACAACACTTACTCTTTCCCATATTTTAAATGCTGAAAAATGTTCTCATCTAATGGGCATTGTTAAACTAATAGACTTCTGGTACTTCCTTCAGGGAGACAGAATTACATTAATGGAGTTTCTGTACTGTCAAAGGTAAGCAACTTGTCAGCTGACCAGGAAAAGGTCACCAAAAGTGTTCAGCCATTTGGTGGCATTAATTTAGTTTTGATGCAGGTGGATTGATGAACATTTGACATAACAGATGACAACCTTGAGCTGAAATTCATATCTAGACTTTAAGAACAGCTGGTAGGATTCACATTCTGGTATAAGCTTGTCTTTAAAAACAGATTACTAAGACCAGAGCTATGACTTTCCCAAGCAATGTCTGTGACACCCAACTTGCAATCCTTCCAAATTGTCTTTCCAAAATAAGTCTTGAAGATTATTTGGAATTATATCTGCCACACTTTCAAAGCCCATCTGCAAGATCATAGTCGATACAATTCTTACACTTTCACGTGAATAGTCACTTAGCCGTAGTGCAGTCATTCCGGGTTTACACCTCTGGCTTTATCCATTCTTTTGCCATATCCTCAAAGTCCAACAAATGGTAACAGCATAAGGCTCTGTGACCAAATATGTTCGTAATGGAAATGCTAATTTACTGATTGGTTTAATAATAGACAAGCCTGCCTATATTGAGGAATACTAACAGCTTAACACAGAACTGGACAATGACTTTTCATATTAAAAATTCTTGTATTATTCTCCACTCAAATTATGCTTGAGTTTAAAACTTAATTTCTGCCCCCAAAACAGTGCATACCACTGTGACAGCCAGAGTATTAGCACTGTTAACTACACTGATGAACCTGAGACAGCTGCCATAGTTACTCTGTTAACATCATTTGTGTTAAATGCAGGAAATTAAGCAGAGAAGCTGCGCTTGTCATCCAAATAGTCTGCAAGTGTCAGAGTTATTCTTGAAATGCTTCTGTCTTCACCCCTGTTATTCATTCCCTCCATGCTACACAATGGCACCCAGAAGGCATCTCCATCAATACACTACAACTGATATGACTGAAAACCATCTTCTGGTTCCAGGAGGTCCATTACAGGCAGAGCTAATGCAATTTTCTCATCCAAAAAAATTCTGCAGACATGAAAACTGTCTTGGAAGATTTTGTAAGACAACATCAGCTGACAATTTTCTTCTTCATAAATTTTTTTTTAGACATAGTCTTCTTAAAAATTTCAGTTAATGCTTTTCAATATGACAAACATGCTTGAAACTTAAAAGGCAGTGATTAAAAAGAAAACTTGTATCTTCTAGCTCTCACAGAAATAATACTAATGCAATTTCTTCCAAAATAGGAATTCAGTGAATAGAACTATGCTACTGAAAATAAAATTGAAAACCAACAGCAGTTCTACCAAGTAGCAAAGTTTACTAATAAAAGGAGAAAACATTGGAGGCCAGAAGATTTCTACCAAATACCATTTCACCTTTTTGTGGGAAAGAAACGAAGCTCTAATCTTGAAATCAATTCATATAGTTAATGCCAATTTTCTTGTCCCTGCCAACAAACATGAATTTAAGTGATAAAGCCAGTAAGGTTAAATGTAGGAATTAAAACATATTAAACACATTTAAACTCATTTATCATATGCAACTAGATAAAAGAGAGAATAAAAGCCACTAGGTGAGAAGAAACAGAGGAAGCAAGGAATTTCATCTCATTACAGCAAAGCGCCTCTTCTAGATTGCAGATTTCTTAGGTCAGCTAAGAATGCAGTTCTATATCTGCCCCACTCAGGTTCTTCATTAGAAATAACAAGTAACCAGCAATATCCCTCAGACACATGAAAGGTTCACAGAATTAGTATCTAGCAAAAGACAAACAGAAATGACTTCTGAAGTCCATCATAGTTTGAGCAAGGGAAGGGCCACTCCTAGTGTTCAATGATAACTTTAGTACGTTCCTACATATCTTGTTATAATCTGGGAAAATTTCCTATATAGCCAGAGGAAAAGAGCAGAATCCTCCAGATAGCTCATTATGAGTACTGACATAGAAGTCCTGCTACCATTGACGTAACATCTGTGCATATGAGTGAATATATTCAGTTCAAAGGGAATAGACATTTGATGTTGATCTCCATAGAAAAGAGCAGGTTAGTACTGAGAGAGAGAATTTTAGGGAAGGCAATTAAAAAAAAATCACCATTTGTGATTTTCTATGAAAAGATATGTGGGATTGTGGCCTGAGTTTTTGATACTATGTACAGAAATGTATGTTTCTAACTGCCCCATGGGACCTCAAAAGGCTTCCCATCTCCAGCCGGCAGTTATGTGAGATACCGTGTCCTGGTTCCAGTTCTGGGTAAAATCCAGGCATGCACCAAATCTTCTCCACCTCTGCCCATTCATTTCCACGGAAAGGAAACGCAGGGAAGAAGGAAGATATGGCGTGCTCCAGTAGGTCCCCTGAGCATCCAGATTAGTGATACAGAGCATGATATAAAGTGAGCTTGCCCTAAACTCTAGATTCAACTTGTCACACTATCAGCTGTTCAGAAACATCTGTAAATGTGAATCCAGTGTAGTATACTCAAAAGAAATACTCACTTACTTTCAGAAGTCAGGTAACACTCAGTAAACACTTCAAATGAGAATTCCCAAACGCTTTTTGGAAAAAGAATGAAGCACCTCCAAGGTTGCTGACAGGTCTCTTACACATATAGCTCTGTCAGTGTGTTCAGTCTCCTGCTTCCCCTTATGTGGAGCCAAGGTACTGTTAGCCCAGTTTAATAAAGATCAGATGTATTTTGGGAGTGGTTTGCTCATTCTTTTTTTCCCCACTACTAACATTTTGTTGCTTAAGAGAATTTATTTCCTGCTGGTTCAACAGTTTTGGAGAATTTGGGTCTCAAAAGCAATAAAAGCAATTGCAGAACAAGTTTTCCCAAAGTACCCAGCCAATTTGCTTTAACTTCCTTTTAAAAGCACTATTTTAAAGGTGGAAAGACTAGTTAATTCTTCGTGTGCTGTTCTACTGAGACAATCAACAGGGGATAATTACTGTGAATTGAGTCAGTGTTTTTTAATAATATTTGCCTGTGAGGAACTCTGCTGAGGCTGATTCACTCATTTCACACAGACAATGCCCAAACTGTAACAATATACAGTCACTAGTAAACCAGGTTTAAATTTATTGGGGGTGTGTCGTGGATGAGTGGGGAGTAATGCGCTTCACTCATAAGAGAGAAGCAGCAATATGTTTTATGGAGGTCAGATAGTGATTTAACAAAGTTCAGTTGTAAATAAGACAATGATTTAACGATGGTCGATGGCAAGGTTCATTCAGTTATTTACTGCATGGAGGACAGGGTCAGATAAGAGTGTCGAGGAGACCCTCCCGTTGAGTCACGAGGTTCAGAAAGGACCCCCTTGCTTTCCAAACTTCTGAGAGGAGTCTGGATGTGGCTGGATCCAGTCTTAGTCCCAGACTTGCTCAACGGTTTATGTCTAAGGGATTATGTGCACAATTAATCAGAGATATAACTCAGCAAAGTTTCGCAAAGTTTGCAAAAGTTCAGCATGCCATTAATCACTTACCGAGGATCTGTCGTGGGTCAGGAATCTCTCAACCTCGAGGAGTGACCTTGCGAGGTGTCCCTGCTCAAGGGGAGGTTCTGCAGTGCAGCCCGCTGCCGTGCAGGAGAGCTCCATGGGCTCTGGGCTGCCCCCTATTTTTGGGGGGGGAGATGACTGACTCATAGTCATGTTTGCATGCTAGATGGATTTTAGTTGGCACATGCTCAATTAGCCCCTGCCTATGTGTTGTTTATGGAGAGGTCAGGTTGGGGACGGGGGGGCAAGAGCACATTGTGGGGGGGAAGAAGCACACCATCACAGGGTGGCAGGGGCCACAGTCTCCCTGTTGAAGGTGAGTTGTATGACACAAGTACACAAGGTCACAAGATCTAGTAATGTCAGATCAGTGAAGGGTTTTTCACCCCACCCATCCCTACTGCGACTGTATGCATCGCTATAGATTGAATCAGTTCAGCTGATCAACACACTATTAATCTCTTGACATTTTAGCTTCTTCCTAAATAAGTATTTGAAGTGAAAACAAGAAAAATGCTTATAACTGAATTTCAAAATCTTCCAGACTGTGTCTTTACAAAATATTCCATTCAGACATGGGCAAATACAATTGCAAGCTAAGTAATTTTTCTCTGTCCATGCAACAGAGACAGGCCAAGGTCAGCCCTGCCAAAATAGCAGGAAGCAGCTGATACAAACCAGCTGACAAGGTTTCTTTCAAGTTGTATCTGTACCTTTCATCACAAAAAACATCATGAGACAGCCTAGAAATACATACATGTATATAAGTCAATGTGAAAAATCATTACCAAGTCTACAAACAGTAATTCAAACAACTTTCAAAAATGAATAAATGTACATTAGAGAAGATAAGAGAAAGTGGTAGGAAACACATATGTTAGGAAACAAGCAAAAGTACTCTGGCAATCCTGCTCGTCAGCTGAAGAAAAGGTAGGTACCTTCTTTGTTTCCAAAACCTTTAGGGAAACTGCATTCCTATTTGCTACATTTAACAGAACTTGAGAAATTATCATCGTCAGGTGTTCCACTATCAAAAATAGATCTGGCTCAAGTTTGACAGTCATCCTTAGACTTGAAAGCTCCTGGACAGTTCAATTTTTTTTTAAATTCTGTTTATGTAACATAAAATAACTACTGAGTACACTATTAGAAAATGACATTACAGTGATCAGTTGCATTTATCAAGTCTTATTTATATTTATACAAGAACAATAAACTGTTAAAATAGATTTTGGTTATGTTAATATATATTTTGATTATATCAAATTCAGCTCACTACAGCTATATACCTTGTTTAACAGCAATGGGCTATCTTCAGATCCCAGTTACAATAGTAGAATTTCAGAACATGTCATGAATATGCATATCACTTTTGAGATGCATATTAAAAAAAGCAGAATCACACCACTTGTTCCAGTGTGGTTGGCAAAGATAGCCCTGTTTGGTCCTATTCATCCACTTAAACCAAAATTAACTGATTATGAATATTGCCTCTGCGATTTCAGCTGTAGAATATCTCAATAGATAAACCAGTTCAGAAAAAAATTATATCCTATGAAAACATTCAGCTAAAACAAAAACAGAAGTGATCCCAATGCTTTTGAAGATACCAAAATTTTTTTATTATTATTATTAGAAATATATCAGTACAACAGCATATGGTATCAGAGTTACCAGATACTGGTAATAGCACAGTTTTACGCAACTGGTCTTCAGAACTGAAACAAAATATCAAATTTTGAAATTTAGTATGAAACCCAATGCTTAATACATTGCTTTCAGTCTAAATGTTTTGTGTCTATTTCTACTTATTCTAAATTTATAAAAAGAAAACAAAATAAATGTCAAAAGAAAAGAAACACTGAAAATGAATAGTAAGAACTGAATACATTTTCTATACTATGTTTTAATCAGTGTCACTCTCAGAGACCACTCAGTTGAATAAATCAACTCTTCCCAATGGAGAAGGGGAAGATGATTTATAAAACAAACAAAAAAAGTAATTGTAGTAGTAGCATTCATCTGTTTTTAAAGCAATGGTAAAAATGCACAAGTAATTTCTTCTATATATACTCTCTTCTAGAATTTGGCTATTTATTTCACTAACATGGAACCTGACTCAGGAATGAGCCCTAGTTCAGCAAACCTCTTCTAAATATTTTGTTTTCACATGTTTAAATAGAGGCTTTGTTAAATAAAATTTTTAATTCAGTAACTTTACATTTGAAGGTACACAGTGAAATCAGCTCAAGGAGTAAAGTTCAGTACAACATATTTGTATTTTGGTTTGGTTTTCTTTAGGTTTACTCAGCTGGCAAGACATTATCCAATCAAAAAGTCAAATCTGCATACTATCACCTCATCTTCTCCTGCCTTCAGGGTGGAGGGAGAATAATAGTTCAATTCAATTACACTTTTGAAATAGAGTGATTATCAGCACAAAATAGCTCTTAAATGATTTAGGAATTCTTAAGTGGTAAAATGGCCTTTTCACTTTTTACCTAGCTGTGCTAAATTGGATGCTGATTTGGGGAAAACTGAACAATGTGGCTTGATACAGACCTTCTTTTAGATTCATGTAGACTTGGTGCTGACCCAGTTAAATGATGTACACCAACATCTTTCTGCATGCCCAGTCCAAAGGGTCGCTTTTCTTCACCTACTGAACCATGAAACTTTTTGTAATTCAACAGAAAAAGGAAAGTACWGTTTTAACATTTAATATGAATTCTTATTAACTTAAAAGCAGAATGTACCTTTATATTATTAATGACTATCATATAACTCAAACATTGTTCAAACATCATTCATTAATTCATTTCACAATTAATTACATGTTATAGTATTTTTCATATCTGCTCTTACACAGCTTCACTTTACAAAACACTCTTAAGTTTATTCATCTTTGTATATTACCTGCTTCCTAGGAAACAAAGTATATAGCACCAAATATTACACATTAATCTCACCATTGTACTGCTATTAGCCTATTATCAAATTAACCCCAATGCCAGGATATAGACTTCTAATACTGACAGTTTTCTCTGCATAAAAATATATAAATGAGATGAAAAAAATTATTTTCCTTTTCTGTAAACAAGTATTGGACCTTGCATGATACCGGATAGGTAGATAATAATTTCCTGCAAATAATAATGCAAGGATATCAGTTGGTGTAATTCAGCCTAACACAAGTGAAATCATGGTAATTAAACCTGTTTACAGAAGTGAAGGATCTGCTCCATAAATTCTACAATGTCTCTTGCTTAATAAATCAGGTAAAATAATAACAATCATGTGATGGAATAGCAATTTACACTTGACTTTTCATAGCACTTTACACACAGTAATTGCTTCTCTGCAGGGTGATTAAACATGGTTCATCACCTTTATTGCAACAGCAGCAGCCATCATTTCTAGCCCCCACCCTTTTATCTCTCAAAAAAAAAAAGTGCACCATGAACACCACTGAGCCCTTCAGTACTCAGACAATCATGAAACTTAGCACTTTTATAGTAGTTTTCATCTTCACAGTGCCTTGTAAACATGCACTAAGCATTGCTTTGAGCTAGACGAGCAATAATTATTATCCTCAGCTTACAGCTATATCAGAGGTCTGCTACAGAGAGCTCTGTATGGGACAGCACTTCCTTCTCATCCTCAACCCAGCCCGTTCTAATGCCTTCGGGGGGCAGGCTCACCCTCCCATTACAGGGGTCTCTATTGATTCATCCCTAGAGAAAGTATTCTGTGCAAAGGTATATGCTCCCCATTTTTCCAAAGTTGGGTTTTGTTCAGTTTAACCACACTTAAACTAGTTGACTCCTCAGCTATTAATACCAGCTCCTGTTTGCTTTATCACTTTCAACAAGAAACCATCTTTTCTTGCTAAATGTATAGCTTTCTGCTCTAATGCATTCCATCTAAGATGACACATAGTGCAAAGTACTAGTCCTTATCTTCTCTTAGAAAGGAATATCTTATAGAAAGATTTGACATCTGAATAAGCAGCAAACCCCTGAAAAATCACTTGTTAAAATTAACAAAAACAATATCATTGCACTATAAAAAAGGATGCTACAACAGCTACTAGGCACAAATCCACTGTCTAGAAGAACTAAGAGAAAATTTGAAGGTTTCTTGTAGGTCTCATCATGAAGGACTGTTGTTTAACAAATCTAAATTTATAAGGTAATATTTCATTTCAACAGGAGTTTCCTAAAGGAAACTGTCAAAATTCAGTTGTTTTCAATTTCTAAACCTGAAGGTACAAAATTATTTTTGTTTTGCTTTTATCAAAGTGCATGTTATCTCCTGGATTTTTAGGATCCCCCACACGCACCCAATTCCTCTCCATTTTCTACTTTCCTCATCCTGCCCCCAAGAAAGAGGAATTATAGAAAATAGGTTTGTGGGTTCCACTGAGCTCTTTCACACTTTTTGAAAAACCTTTTTGCCTCTTTTTTTCCAAAATAAAAAAGCAAGATAAGAAAAAGGGAGAATGAAAAAAAGAAAAAACATTCTGAAGAAAAAACAAACAACTGACTACTTAAAAGCTTGCCACTGCGCTGTAAAGCCCCTGCTTTATCCTCAACAGGTCCAATTCTGCAACACCATCACCAGCTTCAGCTCCAGCTGCTCAGAGCTTGATCATCCAACTTGCCATGAGAACTGGGCAGGCCACCTAGCCCAACATTGCAGGTGCACAGACTTACAAACCAGATATATGGTGCACACATAATTTCTAGCTTATTAATTACCTTTCAGCAATTAAAAAATCCTTCTCAAACTGTTCATTTGTATTTCTCATGATTAAGTGAGGTCACAAATTCAGAGATTGGGGGAGTGATTTCTTTCAGATTTGCTAGCTTGCTGGATATATACAGTCCTATAGCCTTTAAATAGCAGCTGCTACTCCACAGGGTTTGGAGAGAGAAAATCTGCAAATATCTGCTTCTGTACTGCCCAATATTGTTGATGCCTGACTGTAAATGTTGGAAAGAGTCTCAAAAAGAAGTTAAATGTGAACTTAATGGAATATAAATCCTATCAACCTAGAAATAGTTCTAGGAGTGAGTATGATTCAGAGACATCTCTCCAAGACCTAACGCTTCACCTGATCCCACCTCCCACTCCTGGGTACTTATAATGTACTGCTGATCTTGAGCAGCAGTAAATTACTGCTCACTCCAGGAGCAAGGAAATGATGAGCAGAGGGAGGGGGGAACAGCAAGTGTCTGTGCACTCCTACATCTCTCCTTCCTCGTCGACAGTCTCTTGCAGCAAGACATCCATAGCCCTTTTAAGAACTGCTCATGCACCTCAAGCTCTAGCTTTCATACATCTTTCTTCCTCCCGGTAAAACAAATTGATGTGTAAACCAATAACAAATTGTTGTTCTGATGGCATCCACAGTCATGTACCTACACTGAACTCATAACCAGATATTATAAGGGAGTGTGATATGCTCAGAGTACACAAAACCTCTGAAAATGCAACTGGATTCTGTGCTCAAATCTTTCACTTCCTCGCCTCCAGAAAACTAATTTTTGACAGTATGCTTTTTATTTGCTTTTCCCAATGAAATCCCATCCAAAGCTTAGCTTCTCCATATTGTGTCGAAACACATCAACCTTCCTCCCAATCTCAGAACAAAATCCTTATGTGCAGAGTCACAAAAGGTAATGAGAAAAGAGCCAGGCAAGGGAAAGAGCTAAACCTTTTGGAAAAGGAAATGTTTGTGACATGAGAAGGTGGGTGTTCTTTTAGTACCAACACTAGATTAAAAGTGACAGCAGTCAGTAAATGTGAAATGGAGAAATACAAAAATTGATAGCAGCCTGGAAGCTTTAGGGAACAGAGGAGGAAACAGGACAAAACCAATATTTTAGACAAGAGATGTCTGGGATAAAGTAATCAGCAATCGCATTTCAGATTTTGTGTCTGGGAAGAAGATAGTGTGAGAGGTTACAATGTGAAATGGAAAATGAAGGATGGGAGAAAGCACAAAAAACATACCACACTGAAACATATGTGAAAGCCCAGACATGTTACTACTAAAAGGTTAAGTGTTGCTGCAGAGTTGAAGATTTTAGCTGAGATGAAGCTTTTTATGGATAAAATTTATTTTGTGTTGATGTCTGCATTCATATGTATTATTCTGTCTATCACTGACTCCTGCACATGGTGAGGAACAACCCCACACACCAGTATAGGTTGGAGGCCAACCAGCTGGAGAGCAGCTTTGCAGAGAAGGACCTGGGCATCGTGGTGGACAAGCTGACTGTGAGCCAGCAGTGGGCCCTTCTTTGCAGCAAAGGGGCCAACATTAGGAAGCGGAGGAGCAAGGGGCTTGGGCTAGACAGTCTCCAGAGGCCCCTTCCACCATCAACCAGTCTGTGATTCTTTTGCCATTATCCAAGTACCCCAATGGAAAGCCCAGAGCCTCCAGTTAGAAAAGCTTTTAAATGAGTATTACCATTATATGTTTGCTTAACATTAACAGTGCATTTGAATGCATTGGAAACCTGTTATTTTATGGACCTAAATCAAAGCTTAGAAAATTAAACAATTTCTTTTGACTTTATAAGGTACATTGCATATTAAACATGCAAGATCTGTTGCTATCAAAGAGCATGCTCATTTCCTTAATGTGTGCTGCAAATTACAGCTGATCAAAGAAAGCCCTGTAGATAAATGGTTTAATCATTCCTTAATCATATTTAACAAAGCCTTAAAAAACTCAAGGGAAAAAGAAAAGGTCTAAAGGGCTTTAACAGAATGGCAAAGTGGTAATGAACATTACGAACTGCAGCAGGACTACAGTCGCTACAGCATAGAGGCTTACATAGACATTCACATCTTTCAAGAGTTTCTTTGAAGTTTAATGCCCTGCATAGCTGGATCAACTGAAAAACACTGAAATTAAGCGACAGAACTTTGGTTCAACATCTAAGCCTTTAGGAATATTCCACCAGGAGTTAGTCCTGAGGATTTAGCCTCAGTTACAGTTCTCACGTAACAGAAAAAAATAGAAATAAGCAAACTGCCGGAAATGCTTCATTCGCAATGCTTCATTCCACTCAAGCACAGCAATGTGGCCATTTGGGGAGCAAAAGTCCTCCCTAGAGTACAATAACAAAATTACCACAATTTGTAGTAGATATTTATATATGTATCTAAGAGCACCCATAGCACCTAAAACCCTGTTGTAGTGCTGAAACACAGAGCGGAGATGTCACCCATGATGAATCTGTAACCTAGTCTATTCCAAAAAAAATGTTGTCTCCAGGTACTGGAAAAACTTGACGCCATCAGTTCCCATATATATTTACAGAGTGTGTATTCTGGGATAAGGAGAACACTAATGGAAGATGGTCTTAGTTAGGCTTTGAAGTTCGACAGCACTCAAATAACAATAGGGATGAGGGAAAATAAGAACAGCCTTGGGGCTGCTCTGGGCTGAGCTTTAGGTCAAAACATCTGTAGATGTGTGAAAAAGCCATCTTTGGACCAACCATACAAATAGAAAACTCCTAATCCGCTGCAGTAAAAATGGACATAAGAAAAATGAAAAGCACCTAAGACACTTTAAAATTATAAGAAATAGAAAGAGTCTCAAATATTTTTGCCCATAATACAATCCTCAGAGCAATTAAGGAGAGTTCTATTACTTTCTTAAATGCTACATTTAGATAATATAATGTTTATTCTCAGAGGAAAGGTGTTCCTTTCACTTACAAGAGTTTCACACCAACAGGTGATACAGGCTAAATATACCTAGCTAGGAGAGATGTACTGCTGTTCTTAATGTTTTATTTAATATACCAGCGATTACTGAAAACAGAAGTATTACTACTAAAGCAAATCTACCAGGTTAAAATCTTGCTTTAAATCATTTTATTCAAGAATAACACTGTTTTTTTCTAAACAAAAATGTGGATACACTTATTGTGCCTTATGTTTTACAGACCAGAATAACAAGTACAACGTGGAACAGGAACTTGTACATACTACATGCTGAATTCACCAAGCAGACAAATGTCCTCTTGAGACAAAGCAAAATCTAGCCAAGATTTCACAACTAGATTTAGGAACAGTTTTCCAGAGATGAAAGACTAACACAAAAATTCAGCTGCATATCCTGTTCCTTTGCTGCTTCCTGTGGCTCTTGGAAAGATGCTTAGGAAAAAATCCCAACTTTTTAAGGGATTTTCATTTGGGTTTATAAGTAACAGAGTAAGGTTTTTTGCCTCCTGTTCTGTGTCTGGGGTCAACGCACATAACTTTCTTAGGTTAGATCAAATATGTTGCACTGAGAAACTTACAGAACAATTGTATATGCAAAATAATCTGGTGAGCTGGCAACTTCCAAGTTATTAAATTGCAAGGTTTTAGAAGGCCTGAACGACCAGGACCTGGCATCATTCTTTGGATAATGATATAAAAGGATGTAAAAGCACCTGGACTGCAAGGAAAGTAAAGCTACTACAGACAATGAGAACGTACCATTCACCAAAACCAGTGTGGGGCTTTATTGTTATTATTATTATTGTTATTGTTACAAAAAAATCAGATAGTTACAATGTAAATCACATTTTCTTATTATGTCTCCTGCAGTAGAATTAACATTTAATACTGCTAACCTATTGGGCAATATCACTAGCCATATTCAATACTGAATAATTTAATGGTTAACTTGTAGGTTCATTATTTCAATGAAATGTCTTTTTCTTCTCCTTTTGTCATGCAATATGCATCTTAGTAGCAAGTCAGACTTTGGCAGAGTAATGCTATTAGTACTCTACAGTGCAAAACCAAAAGAAAACCTTAACTGTAAGAAAATTACTGATATGACAAAAATGGGCAACAGAAATTATGACATGGGGTTCTTGTCTGTGTGATATGCCCTGTTGAGAAAATCCAGTCCCTGCAGAAATGAAATGAAAGAATATCAAAACAATACATTTCCCATTTCTGAGGCCTAAAGTCTGAGCTCAGACTGACTGCTTACATTCTCAAATTCATGATTTCCTAAGCCTCTGCTTAAAATTTACACCTCAGAACCATTCCAGGGAATTCGTGTGAGCCAAAAATGGGAGTGAATCAGTTCTGAGACTAAACTTACTCCATGTACTCTTTTTTTCTTGTCAGCTCAGAGGCCTCAGATGGTCGACTTTATACTGCAATGACTATCATTTATATATAAAGCTGTTATAGGAGCCTAGTTCCTAATTTGTAGTTATAAATTCTCCGAAATTTATGTCCTAGACCTCAGAAAAATCTATTTAGCACCAAATAAAATGTGCAACTACATAATTTGACAAAAGTACACCCTATTCTCTAAGTATATTTAGGAGCCTGAATTCCTACATTAAGTATCAAATTAGTCTAATTCAAGAGCATCCACTTCACTAATCCTGGTACTAGCAAGCTTTCCATGAACACTTATTCTCAGCCATCACCACAAGCCCACCAGTATTGTCAGCATATTTAATTTACTTGGGTCATGCTATCCATGCTCTTTCATGTTATTTAATCTGTAGTTTCATTAATTTCTTAAACTATTTTTTACAGCTTTTCTACAAAAATTTACAGTTTATAACCTGCTTTTTGAAATAGATTTATAGTTTCTTTGAATTCTGAGAAATATCAGCACTCTGAGTTATCTTTCCAGATCATAAGAGCTAGACAATATGCTTTTATATCCTAACTGATTCCCCATAAAATTCTTATTAGTTATGCTGAGTGGTAGGTGTTTATAAGCTAATGGAGTTACACAACATAATTGCAGAATAACTTTAAATAATGACCTACATCTGTCCATCACAATATTAGGTATTTCTATTCACATAAAATATCAGGAAATAAAAGTTGTTACTTTCACCCTATAAATAAATAAATAAATAAAAGTTGTTACTTTCTTCCTGGATACGAGTAATAGTCTGTTCTGTTTTCCATGTATCAAGCCATATATCCCCCACACACACACGCAAGAAGGTTACTTCATAATACGCTAAATAAATTTGCAAAGAAAGTTTTCAGACTAAATTAGAGAACAAATTGAGGGCAAATTGATCACTCCTTGTCCTTGTTTTTAACAGAAACCATGGAGCATTATTCATATTAACTGAAACCATGGAGCATATCACATTTTAATTAATTGGATCCATCAAGTGAAAATCAAGTTTTAATTCATTAAACCTGTTTCTCTCAGATTATAATAACCCATTCACATGCTGCTATGTTCACCTTTAACAGATGTGGCACTTTCAAATATCAGAGACTTCTCAAATTTGAAGCATTTGATGATGTTTAATATGATGTCTAACAAAGTGGATTCAAACCCAATTCTATTTTTATTTGTGGAAATAATCATGTTGTGTGAAGCAATCATAGTTTGACTAGTGTTAAGATTCACTTTCTTAGCTTAATTTATGTGCATATTTTACCTGTTACATAAAATCAACTCAGCCTTAGCCCCTGCGACTACGTTGGGATTTCTGCATGAATAACACAAAAGTGTTTCTTAGACCAGCTCTTTAGCACTCTGAATACTACTGCAATCTTAGCTATAACATGACTTGCTGACATTTAGGAAGTCAAATATGTCATTTAAATACTTTACAATCAAGGATATATCTATAACACAGAAAACCTAAATCCTCTGAAGATGAGCATGAACATTCAAAAGAAAAAACTGGGCACTCTTGTATATTGGCAGATCCATTATTCAGTGGTTTAGTATAAAATTACTTTTTCCTAAGAAAAGCAAACTGCCTTTTGGGCACTAATCAACTTTCAAGGAATTAGAAATATCCAAAGCAAAAGTCATTCCTTTTAATATTATTAAACTCAATACCATGGTAGTAGTGTAACCAGGAAAAGGATTTGATCCAGTGGCACATTAAATTTTCTATGAATAGCTAGAATTTGAACCTTTTAAATTCTTCACATTGATTTGACACTAAAAAAATATGGTCACAATCTTCATATCCAGGTAAACTGTGTTAGGAGTGGAGCTTTTCACAAGACTATCTTTTCCTGTCATCTTCCATGAGGACTAAAAAGTAATTTTTTACCTTGAAAGAATCCATACCATCAACATTCCTCACCCATTTTTAATTTTTGAAACAATCATCAGCTTCATGCTTCTCCCATGATGCCCATTATACTAAAAGAAGAAAAAAAAAAAAACACCACCTTTTAAGTAGCTATAAAACTGGTCATCTCCCCGAAATCTCTCAATAATACAAATTAATAATAATAACAACAACAAGAATTCACACTAAAGAATACCTACCCTAGTTCAAAATTTAGCTATATTTCTCCATGTTCTGGCTTCCATGAAAGTTTGCTAGAATGAGAAACCAGAGATAAATCCAGGATGAATATATTGGATGTAAATCCAGGATGAATATATTGGATGGTGCTGGCCCCACCTGCATCTATTGGTTTAGAAATGAAACGTGCAAATGGCTCTGAACCACCAACAAATCAGCATAACTAAATCACCTTCCATTTACAGATGTGTATTTTCACCTATTTTTATTTTTCTTTAGATAACATACATAGCTACTATATCTTCTACACCACCTTTAGAACATGTTGCCAGGACTAAGATTATTGACAGGAAAATGAAGCAACTGTTTCACTAAGCTTTCATGAAGAGTTATGAGAAAAGCTTCAATTTCTGTTCCTAAGGCTATTCATTTCCTAAATTGACACATTTAACATTTGCCACAGGGTTTATGGAAAAAGACAAAAAAAGACTTTTCATTCAACCATATGCATTAAACACTGACCTTCCTGAGAGAGGAAAGTGTCTTGGCTGAGAGTTATAGCCAAGGGCTGAGATTTCCTAAGTCACTGGTGATTGACTGACACTAGTGATTGAATCACGAGTGAATCTGCATGTGCTCAGCATGCAAAATCTCAAGTGAGATTAATATGCAGAAGAGGCTAACAATTCACCTTCAGGAAACCAGATACTGGTGGAAGGCAGACAGGGACTGACTGACGATAAGTCCATGTTGACAGAGGTAAAGAAATGTGTTTGAAGCCACACGGCTTCCAGATTTGGAGCCAGATGCCCCCTCGCAAGCTTGGGTCATGAGCAGAACAAGTACAGGAAAGTCTGCATCTCTCCATAAAAACATAGTACGAGTGCCCTAAAACTAGGGCAAATGCATGCTTTCTGTCTCATAAACTGAATTCAATGATGCCAATCAGGTCTGCTCCCTAATGACCCCATGGCAGCGATAACGGCTAATTGTACAGCTCAGTAACCAAAACTGCTTGCAATACAGCCTAATTTCTCCTGCTGTGAGTAGATTTTATGCATCTGCAATGCACTAAACATAATTATCATCTGATTTTCCTAAATGAAAAAATGAATTCAATTTATTGAAGCACAACAAAATGCCTTCTACACACCAGCATGCTAAAGCTGATTCTACCTCATCTACAAAATAGCAGCACTTCATTCTAATTATGCTTTAACTAATGATACATTTTCAGAAATAAGCTTTTATAAATGTTAAGCTAAAATAAATGGTTTCATGATGTTTGTGTATCCTGTTGTTTTTTCTTCAGTTCCAGTGAAATTAAATGTTAAGCAAACAAACATTCCCTTCAAGAATCTGTAGTGTAGGCATGAATACTGCAAATTTTACAGTGCTTTTCTTTACTCATTATGAGTGATTCTACTGCAGTCCGTGAAACTGCTCACACGAATAAAAATATAGATCAGATCAGGCTGTAAATTTGACAGCAGTATTATACCACATAATCATCATTAGCATTACTTGTAAGTATAACAATTAAAAAATGCTCACTTGTATATCGTGTTAAGACATACGGTGATTTGAGCAGCAGCTGCAGCAAAGGCTTAAAGGACCTAAAATATTTGTAGCCCTATGCTGCAAATGCTCCCATATGTTATGGCCCCATACAGGAGTCAGAGAGGAAAGCAAACAGGCCAGCTGATCTACCAGTGCTCATGACACAATTATCCTAAGCAGTCAGAATTACACCTTGCCTGTCAGTAGATCCATAATAGAAATGTTCAGAGTTAATCAGGATTGATCTACTACTGACTGACTCATAATAAAGCTCAGTGCCTACAAAATAGGGCACAATGTCACTCCTACACATAGATATAAATCAGGTGTAATTAGACTGTAATTGACAGATTTACAGCAGTAAATATGGCATGAACAAAGAATTAATTATACGTATCTAAATAATGTAGCAACCTTTGGTTTGTAGAAAATGTCACTTATTTTATGTAAACTTTCCAAACAAAGAAAATCAGTTTGATGTATGCATTTTATTCTATGATCTGTATGATTTAATGAAATGTGTCTGTATTTTTAATCTTAGTTTTTAAAAACTGCAAATGTATATAGTTACGCTTAAGAGGAGTGCATAAGGAGTATGTAATTGCTTTGCAAGTTAGTTAATAGGGTTAAAACCTCTGAAAATTGGTGAGATTCTTATCATTCAGACTTTAGGGTGGGTGTCAAGGGAATTCGCTACTTAGGAACCTCGCCAACATCACAGTTAAATGGATGGGTTATCCTTGTCATTAGTGGAATAAGAATCAGTTACGAAAAGTTCTCTCTCTGTAACACAATATGTCTGGAATAGACAGACATTAGTTCTTTGTAGGGAAAAAAGCAAGTCAATTCTGTGCAACAGAGCTGTAGAATCAAGCTGCTCCAGCACTGCAACATTGATCCTCCAGCCCTTTCCCCCTCAAGCAGACATGCAGGTGATCCCAAAGAATAAGAAAAATCTATTAGAACATCACTTTAGCCTTCCAGGTTGGACAGCAGAGCTTCTTTTCCCCTTAGGACTAGACCTAGGGACATGGACTGTGTCCAAAGAACTCCTGCACTGATATGCTGCGGACAGAGGGAGGCATTCACCTTCTGTTAACACAACCAGAACTTCAATAGTTAGTCTTATGCAGGTCCTGGAAAATTAAAGTAGGAATCAAACTTCAAAGTTAACTCTTAAAAAGAAAAAAATTTGCTTGTTTAAATAGTGGTAGAATTAATTTGTTTTTTTAATACTTTGAAACATTCACCTATTTTATAACAGTGTGAAGTCACCATATCTGCCTCTATACTTAATTATATTTGCAAGCTTGTCTTTGCAGCTGAGAAAGTATGAAAGATAAACCTTCCAAAGAGAAAATCATGTATTCACACTATCATGTACTCACACTATATGAATGTGCATTAGCAGTACCACAATGACAATCTTTTCACTGAAGAGATTCTTGTGTCCTTCCCCTCCTTATATGTTCTGCACATTATTTCACTGTGGGAGCTGCAGTGGAAATGCCATAAGTGTTAAAGCCCATCTATCTCAGTAGATCAGATGCGACTTCTCTTCTTCAAAGACTACAAATATGAGGGGAAAAAAGCAATGCAAGTCTTTGAGACTTCACAAGAAAAGATTCAGCTTCAAAGTTTAACTCTGAGCAGAGGAAACTGATGGAATGGAAGCTCTCCTGCTCTTGATAATAGTAGTACTACTGTCATAGGTTAGCATAAGGTCATACTTCTACTATGTCTGGTTTAAATATTCGGGTTTAACCATTTACACTAACTTCTGAGCAACAGAAATAAAGATGTGGGGTGGGGCTTTGTGGTATGGGTGTGTGGTGTGTGGTTTTTTTAAACTACTTTGTAAGTTAACAAAAGAAACCTTCCTCCTTTTCCCTCTTCTGCCTCCTGCACAGCATCACACAGGATCGACTGCGTATTTGTGGGACTGAGAAGAGACGAGACCACGTCCTCACCAGCAGCTGGATCCATACAGCCACATGCTGCGTGTCCCTATTGCCCACCAAGGTCTCTAGCAGCAACGCACTTCCTGTGCACACCAGGTAGCCCCTCAAAGCACAGCGCTTGTGATAGCTTCCTTCTGGGCAGGAGAGGGACTCAACTCCTGCATCCATATTAGTGCGGGACTTTGTCTTTGCATCTCCACATTTTAAAGCTTTTTGACTCCTGGAACTGTTGGACTCTAGTTCTCCAAAGTATTAGTACAGTTAAACCTAGGAATTAAAGTCCACTTCAAAATAGACTGTTTAAGCCACATATTAACACTTCGACCACACAGCTTCAGCTGCTTCAGTTTGGGGTTTTTTTGGTGATAATGCACATTCATTATTTTTTACGCATGCAGTGAAGCTCCTTCAGCACTTTTCACTTTGATTAGTCTCACCTCCTATCTCATTCTTTTTATCATAATCCATTAGGCTTACCTAACAACTTCTTCTGGAATGTGCATACCCAGCTTTCTTCCGAATATTGTATTTTTAAGTGAATTTTCAATTATCATTGTATTTTCTATTTTACAAAGTGATTACTGCTGGCAGCCTCAAGAGATCTGGCTAAAGAAAGCAGTCAAAAATCAGAAATGAGGAGTTTCTACACTTGCTCGTTTTACCCTACTGACTCTCCCAAAATAGTATCTTTTAGGTTGATCTTTCATCCACTTGAAGTTGAAGTATCTAATTTCTCAGTTTCTGTATCTCAAGTTTTACAGCCTACCCACTGCCTTCTATGTGTCCAATGGAAATGTGACAAAAAATTAAAAATAAAAAGAACTGTCATGCTGCTATGCTTTGATGCTTGGATTTTCTGTCCCGTAGGAAATTGATATTTTCTCCTAATGACATTCAGGAGCAAATATAGTTTGTTTTCTTACAAGCAACTTTTAATTTGCAGAAAAGGAATTGCATTTACAAGAAAATGACCAGAATTACCATGGAACTAATTTCAATTTTTCTTAAGAACCACACAGAGAAATATAACGATATTTCTAAGGGGCTACACAGTACTATATAGTGACTTCATTTGGGCCCCACATACTGCTCAGCTCAACCCATTTTTTTCCTTTTCTGAATTAAGACAAAACCTAATGAACTGTAGTTACTAACTATTCTTAATTAGTTACCATTACTCTGTCACACTTTACCCTAACCAATACAGTAGGAATGCCTTCCTGTCTGTACATCTGGAAGAGTCCAAATGCTGTCAAAGAAGTCAGATGAAAGTTTCTGGGCAAAAAAGGGAGAGCAGTGCATGGTTTCTAAACTGAAGTTGTTTTTCCTTCAGGAGAAGCCACAGGCAGCATCCCAGGGAGGTTCACATCAGCCAGCTCAGTGATTGTTCCTCCTACAAGATTTTTTCTCCTGTTCTCTGGGCTCTTTTCTCCAAATTCCATACCAGTTCCTGCCATTAGTCCATTACTGTTTTACTAATTTTTTTTTTTTTGGGGGGGGGGAGAGGAGGACGCAGAGTTCTTGTTTATTAATCTCCACTCTATTAAGAGGCAGAATTTTCCCTAGTTATATTTCTTTAGTGTTTATTATTTGCTCTATTTTTTAAATTTCTTCATCACTGAATTATACCTTCTAGATGAAGTGTCTGGATCTCTGATACATGTCCTATTAATCTATAGTTCACCCTTTGGAAACTGCGATATCTTTGACCTTCCCGGACATCACAAATGCCTGCCTCTATGGCTGGATGGTGTAAGGTCCCTTAAACTACAGGGAGGTATCCCAGTCCACTGTCCCTTTTTTATTTTTAAATGGTGTCATTATACACAACATTATTTCATACCCTACTGTATAATTTTAGTTTCTCACCTATGTTTACCTATTTAATATTTATTTTCTTATTCGTATTATCTGTCATATCTGATAGTCTGTCATACACATTAAGACATACTTTCAGAAAAACATGCTTTGGGTATCATTATACAGTATAGTTATGGCATATTCCTTTGCAGTGAAAAAAGTTACTTACAGACTGGAACTTTTTAATCTAGAGATGAAAAGACTGAGGGAGACATGAGAGAGTTCCTCAGTATATTAAAGCATATTATAAAGAAAAACAGGATGATTTACTTTCCATATTGATAATGAACAGTGCAAGAAATAAGACACTTCTGTCGGCAACAGTTGTGTTTTTTTTTTTTAATAAAGTGAATACCCATTTCAGAGAACATTCCCAGTCCTTCACTAAAGTAAATACCTTTCTTCAAAGCACCTACTAATTTTATCTCTCAGTCGTGGATATGGACAGCTACCAATGGAAAAAAAAAAAAAACGAGAGGAGCTCTGACTCTATAGGGAATCTGGAAAAAAAAAAAAGTAGCTCTACACTCAGATTGTTTTACAAGTGATTTTTTTTTAAAAACTTGATACACCACATTCATACTCCAAGAGTGTTTCTTTTTCTATAGAATGTATTAACTGATTTTCATAAGATAGTTACAGGTACATGACTTTGATCTCAGTGGGTAATAAAGTAAGGAATAAATTACAAAGGTATAAAAAAATAGCCAACCTCAGTAGATATGCAGCCCTACGTAACCATTATTAATCATTTAACATAGCTGCTTCATTTACTTAATTTGTCTCGAAGTAATTTAGTAACGCACTGTAGACAAAGTTCCTCTTCTGAATTTCACTTTTATTTATTTATAACTGCTCTACAGTGTGAATAAAGGGTCAGAATGAACATTTATATTTACATGCTTTATTCATTTCTAGGCAAGTAGATCAATCTTTCACATTCAATAATCATGATGATGATGGAAGTCCTGCAATGACTGCTTGTAAAAATCATTGTTTGAGGCTGGTCTTACTGTGGATGCCATGTGGAACTGCTCTGACTCATTTCCTCACCTCTATTGATAATATTGCGACCTAACTCCCCCTTAGGGCTCTTTGGAAACTCTCGGCATAGATCCATAAGCATGCTCGAGTCTATATGTGGGTGTATATGGGCATACTTGCAGCACTTCATTTAAAACGCGCTCCTGATGATTTAATTTCACAATAGGGGTTGCTTATAAGGGAATCTACTTCTTGACTAGTAATTAGCTACTCCATGGTGCCTGCAAGGGGCAAGGGCATGAGAAATCTTGACTTTGTGAAGCCTCCCTAAAGGCAAGTGAAAAGCGTATGCTTGGAGGACCATGCTGAATGCTCTTTTTTGGGAACAGAGAGCCTTGGAGGCATTGAGATGAACTAAAGCTCTGCCTTTTCACTCACTAGTCAACAGGTTGCCCTGCAGAGTGGCTTGGAACTTATTACAAGAGATCATGCTTGCCAGGCAATTATTTTTTCTTAAAGAGCTGTTTCAAGGCATCAAAAAGTATACTGAACACAGTTCTGCCTCTCTTCAGTGGTTCTCTTCTTTTAAGCAACTAAAACATCATTCTTTCTTCTATTTGCGCAGTCAAACTACAACTTTGATGTAGATTTTTTGTAACTTTAGAAACAGGTTTACAGCTAAGATTAATAATACTTTGTCTAGTGTTTTAATTACTTACGAAAATCAGTTTTTCATGATAATTCACTGTATTTCAGTTACCATTCATGCAAGGTTGAAAAAAACTTTTACCAAGGTGTGATTTTTTGTTTTCTTTTGTTTGTTTGTTTTTGATCTACAGCACTTTTCAGAATTCACTATAGAAGCTGGGCATCTATTCAATTTTGTAAGTACTGTCTCACAAACTTATTTCTCCTACCTGGATTTCCATGAGTATATGAATATCAGTATAGTTAAAGATATATAAATAATTGCTCAAAGGTGTCTATTTGACCTGTCTTCAAAAAAGCAATTTTTCTTTCAAGATTTGACAAATAAGTGAGAACAGAGCATTTTGTGGTCTAAAATCTGAGACTAAATTTTTTAGAAAACATTTTTTTCAAGCCACCGTGAAAAACAAGTACCCTTTTTCAATCCACTCTACTATTATTATGTTTTAGTTTAACAGTTGTTAAATCTTTTTGAGAGACAGAAGCTGAAACAAACAAAAAAAATATTTTCACTTCCATTGAACATCCAAGAAAAATTGCATACTTACTGGTTAGGCTAGTGCTCAACTATCAGAATTTATGAGGTAATTTAATTATGGAGAAATGATCACAAGGCTTATTCATTGGTTCAAATGTTCTGATATCAAAGACATATCTTTTGCAGTATTAACTAATAGTCAATAAAGCATAGGAAGAGACATTTCTTTTTAAAGAGTAAGAACATGACTTTCTAGACGTGAACAAGACAAAGTGGTTTTTGGATTTTTCCAGCTAAATCTAGAAGTATTAAGTCTTTATCCTTGTTCATTATTCATGGAAACAAGTTAACACATAAAGGTTATTACTTAAAAAAAGAAAAAAATAAAATTCATCACAAAATCCATATTTCCATGGTTTGCTTACTATTCATCTTCTGAAGTACATGGTACAGTAAGATGCAGTAAATTCAAACATGGTCTGTGCAATTCATCTTGAACTTACTTTCAGAAATCTGTACCAGCCCCTCCAAGAATCTCATTGGAGCCTTGTTTATGGAAACATTTATTCAGGTGCTCAGGTTTACACATTCAGTGGGACTACTCACAGATGTAACCGTTTGCATGAGTGGGACCATGTACACAAGCAGCAATGTGCATCTTCCCTCTTGGGAAGAGTCAAAAGTCATGCAGAGAACACACGAGACAGCTGCCAACTTGGTTTGCTAGGAAATGGATAAGTTCAATTAGAATCTTAGTGCTATGACTAATGACCTTCAAGGTTTAATTTACCACTGGATATACAGTGCTTGAGAAACATTAATAAAGCCCTTTTTATGCTAGTCAGTACCACAGACTAACTTATACTTTCTATCCACATCAGGCTTTTAGCAGTCAATTTCAGTGCCCCTTCAGGAATTCCCCAATAGAGAGATGAAGATGGATGAGAGAAATTCCTATTACTGCCCCTGCTTCAAATGCTGCTCAGCAGCCTGGGAAGTGCACTGCTTGCTTGTAGATTATTACAGATCAAGCGGCCTGTCAGCTACCCAAGGCAAATACGGCAGAACAGCTTCTTCTTTTCAGCACCATTGTTACGGGGAGGCAAGCAGGAAAGAGATTAACACCTGGGATTTAATTACGGAATTCATCTGGAAGCAAATTCTCAAAAAAGACCATCAAAGTTGTCCATGAACAGACATTAGGAGCAAGATCTTGTTAGAGACAGGGGAGATGGAGACTGCAAGACCTTCCTAAACATGATTACACACCTTCAGCTGCTCAGACAAGGGCAGTGCACTCCTGCCTACCTGGTAATATACAGTGGGTAACATGCAGTATTTATTAAGCATCCCATTTTACTGCTGTTCAGTGGCATCACTCTCGACCAGACCATCTGAATAAGCATGATTTCAGGTAAAGACACCTCACTGTACAACTTACTTTGAAATTCATGCCAAAGCACAAAGCCAAGGCAGCCATCATAGCATACTGGATTACACACCTGAATACCAGACACCACTACAATGAGTTTTCCAGCAAATCCCTTCTTAGAGCCCACCTTTTACCTTCTCAGAAGAGAAGATTAGTGTGATGCTAATGGCTGGGCCTACTCCTTGAGCAAAAAGGTTAACCCTGCTGTGATTACTAGAAGCAAAAGCTTGAGAAATTGTCAGCTGTTGTCTCTACCTCCTCAGGGAGCTGCAAATTACCATTACATACAGGTGATAGATGCCTCTGCAGGAGTTACCTACCATGAAGCCCGCATTAAAATCTCATTTATATACTTAACACTAGATGCCTTGCTGATTTGAGTGTCCTTAAATGAAAGATTAATTGCCTCTCCCTTGAATATCTGATTTTTTTCCATCAGTCTGATTACATGAGATTCCCTGGTCTACAGCATAAAACTTTATTATAGCCCAACCCCTGTATGCAATTTCGTTATCATAAGAGCAATGCCAACTGTGATTTCTATGGAGCACCATTATTCAAGGTGATTCCAGCTCTCTAAGCTCATCATTCACATTTGCTTACCATTCTGTGTTCTGGTCTGGCAACAAGGTTTATATATTTCAGGACAGAAAATGTGAGCAGCCGTCAGACCCCCCATAGGTTACCTTCAGCTTTATGTTCTCTTAAGAAAGTGGGTCTGTATTTTTCTTGCACCTGGTGAATGGCTGCTCATGTAAGAAGTGTGGCAACTGGACAGTTACTCAGATCACAACAGCAAAAGAAAATGGTATGTAAGAGAAGAGGCCCTTACTGGGATTCTCAAATAAAGGGCTGTCTGGTTTACTGCAGTAGAGGCCCAGCACAGGCATAATACCTGAGCAGAACTGTTTAGCAAAGAAATTGTTAAATATATCTAGATGTATAGCTAGAAACCTGAGGTTAACTCAGCTTGACAGCCAGCTTGCACCACAAACTTCTGTTTCTTCCTCTAACTAGGTATAGCAGAGAAACACAGGTTTTTACTATCAAACCTCCTCTGTGTATTTGGGGTTTTTTTGAAAAAATGCCCTCAACTCTTATAGAAGCAGCACTCACCAGTGAGTGCTTGCTAAATACTCTGTTTAAAGAGTTTTTGCAAACAACCGGATAGCTTATAAGTTTCATTACAAGCCACTCCAACTTACAGCTCTCGCTGGAGCAATTCCAGCTACAATTCCTAGGGAGCACCATTACCCAAAGTGGTTCATCCCAAAGAATGTGGCTCATAGTTGCTGCTCATTGGTACTGGAAGGATCTTGCACTGACATTCCCTATCAGCAATAGTCAAGATGCAATGCTGGATCCCACACATCCTCAGACTCTGGCACCAACTTGGAATGAGTGGTGGTTCGTTCAGACTGCAACTTGCAAAGCGAAATAGTGAATAGGGCTGCTGCATCTTCACTGTCTAGCAAATAGGAATTTCTGATGGAATGTCCTCAGCTGTATACTTCTTATAGTTCCAATTCCATTCATAATTAACATATTCAGGTTTGGCAGGAGATGCAAAAAAATAAAGAAAWCTTTCCTTTAATCTCCAAAATGGAGCTCTATAGCAAAAAAGACCGATCCTGTTTGAACAGTTCCAACCCCTTCATTACTCATCAGGATTAATATTATATTCTATCTGAAAACATTTTTTGTGTGCCAAATCACACGAAAACCTTAGCACTATTGTTCTTTTCCTGTGATAAAAGTCCCTTTCCCTGTTCCCATGGCAAACTGCAAAGGGTAATAGATTACTACCAGAAAGTTTTGAAAAGCATGTATTTGCTTAATCAATGACTGTCCAAGTTAATGAACAGATAACAACCCTTTAGCATAAGAACTCCTACATCATTAGCAATCCAGACTCCCTATCCTCCTCACATTTTTTCCTTGCAATTCATATTTCTTGCTGTCTAGGACCCATTTTTCTGCCTTTTTCAGTTGCATTGATTTCTAGTTTTCCCCTCATTGTACATCAGAACACAAAAATTTTAGTGCAAGTTGCTGGGGTGGATTTTTTTTGTTTTGTTTTGTTTGTTTGTTTTTAAGTGGTAAGTCCACAAGATGGATCAAATACAGAACTGCTTAGATCCCAGCAGTCAGAGTGCTGCCCTAGAATGTGGAAAAACTGGCAGAATAAGTGCCATAAATTAGAGTATCCTATATGAAGAGAGAGAGATGAAGTATCAAAACACACTTATTGGTGTGGACATGCTTAAAAATTTGATCATTCTAGGGCTGGGCTACCTTTTCCCAGTGAAAGTTCAGCTGAAAGTAACACATTTTTGTGAAAAGTTTCCATTGTGAAGAATCAGTGGTCCTGGCAAAAACCTTAGAAAAACTGAGTTGTTTTAGTGCCAGAATACTGCATTAATCTGTCCCTCAGTCTAGAAGTAAATCATAAAAGCCATAAAGATGTAGAGAGGGAGGAGCAGAAGAGATCATCTTATTTTGGGGGTGCAAATTTAGCAATTCAATATCAAGTGCCCTGTCCGACATTTCAAAAAAAGTAAGTTGAGTGGTTGTGAAAGGAACCGGTTAGCTACAGAAGAAGCACTGCCCAGCTGATAGCCAGCTTCTCTGTCTATGGTGCCTCTGTTCTGCCCTAGGACAACTCTCTGCTCAACCATTTCTTAGTCTCCCTGTGGGCACTATCAAGAAGAATAGCAGGAAATATATTGCTGCTTCTTCCTGCTTTGGACAGGCTATCCAGTATGGTGAAGAATAAGATACAGCTAAAGTGTTGTCCCCAAATCATGTCTTTAAGCCCTTTGTGCTTCCTGAGATCACAGTGCCTGGTCAATCCAGATTTTTCAAAGGCTGATTGCAATTATTTTAAAGCTCTTTAGTAAAGATAAACAAAAGCTCATCATCTTGCTGAGAAATAGGCTATTTAAAAAAATTACATTCATTTTTCCAATCACAAAAAACAAAGTGAGTGGGATTTTCCATGCTTCCTTTTCTCTTTGTGGCTTTTTTCAGTAGCAAAACTGAAAATGAAAGGGTTAAATGTGATGAAAAAACACAGAATAAAAAAGAAACCAACACAACTTTACTGAAGTTGTAGAACTAAACTACTCTTTTTTCACGACTTTTTCTTTTTTAACTTTAATAAAAATTTAAGGGAAAAAATTAAGGTTAAGGGAATTGGAGCCAGTAATTTTCTGGAGCTGACGCAAGTATATCCTATGCACATATCTCCTGCACGCTTCTTAACAGAATAGTGCTAAAAGTACTTAGCATTTATAACAGGCCTTTCCACAGATTCACACACAGCCCAAGGCCCAAACACTGCTTGAAGCTGTTCTGTTTTTATAAACACAGGATTACAAAGTATCCTATAATCATATCTGTAATCCAGATCCTAATGAACAGTCTTCCATAAAATAGCTTGTTGAAAGTGACTATAAAGGCTCTGAAAAAACATGACCGTGATGCTAAGAAGAAGATAAATGAATACTCTGCATTGCACTTAGTTTTAAGCCTATAGGAGTATTGCAGGAGATGCATACATAAGGTTGACAAGTGCCTGCTGGTGTTGTGTAACTGGAGCCTCCAAAGGTCACAAGCAGAAAGAGCAAGACTTTCCAAAACAGATGCATCATTTAAGAATGTTATTCTCAGAAGTGTCTGCACCTTTCTGCGCCTCCTGGTGTCATTTAGGGAAAAAAGAAAAAAAAGAAAAAAAAACAGTAAAAGCTTAAAGGAGGCAAACAAGGATCAGTAAAGGCATGGAAAGGCTTCTTTAGAAGGAACAGCTAAGCAGGCTAGGATCCTTCAGCCTGGAGCAGAGACAACTAAGGCTCCCCTTAGGCAGTAAAAGACTATAAAATCTGGCATGCCATCAAGACCGAGAATAAGGGTTGTTCACACACAGTCCTTTCAATATAAGAATTAGGGGCATCAGATTAAGCTAGCAGCTGGCAGGTTCAGAATGAAAAACAGAGGTGGTTCTTAATAAAACTTGTAGCTAATCTATAAAAACCCATGCCACACAATCTTGTTCATGTTAAAAGTTGTACATAAGTTCAAGAAAAAGCTGGACAGGTTCATGGAAGAGAATCAGCTGAAGATAACAACATATGAAACATCTGCCTCAGGGGATCCCTGAGCTGCAAACTCTTTGAAGCTGGGAGACAGTTTGGGTACCATGTGCCTGCAGATGTGCTGCCACCATTCCTAACAGGCCACCTGGGTACTTATAATTTCTCTCCTGGATATTACATTGCATGTATTTAAAAAAAAAAAAAAAGAACACACACATCTTTAGACCTCTGGCTGTACTTTTGCTGGATATCCAGCTTTCACATTAACACAACATTTGCACTGAAATACAGCAGCACTTGGGTTCAACTGCTTTTGAAAACTGCATCCTGAATTTCCCACACCCTGACAAAAAACCATAATCTTAATGATTATTTTCATCTTTCTATCACAGTACTTGATCTGTAGTGCTCTTAGAAGGAAGCATGTGAAAATTATTACTTCTGGTCACCACTGTAAGGGATGATTAAGGTAACTGTAAGAAAAGGGCCTTGTTTCTCAGAGTATTTGTTTTGGTCAAAAAATTTTCTCTTCTTTCCATAGAGAACCTATAACTATTTGAAATAAATAAATACAAGGAGCTAGACATTATGTAATAGAAGGCCTACACTTTATCTTAGTTGGCTAATATATTTATCATCTCATTTCAGTTCTCCAAGATTTCTCTGAAGCACAGAAAATTGCTACCCCTAAGGCAGACTAGATCCCTACAGCTATGACAAATGATATTAAAAAAAAAAAAGGCTGTCCTGAATCAAATTTAAACTTAAGTTTAAGAAACAAAATAACATGCAGCCACCTGTCCTCCCACCCACCTTCCCAGCTACGCTAGCACAGAAGCATGGTTCTCCAACTATTCCTACACCCCCAGGCACGAGCGGCAGCACTCATCTGAGAGCTCTTGAAGTGCTGCGTGTTAATTAACTATATTGAGCTTGAAGTATTTAATAGATTTGGTAGTAATAGCTTATTTGTAACATTTAAAGGATTACACAAAAGGGCTTTAATCATATTGTATAATGAAGTTTGAATTTGTTTTGCAGCTAATAAAGTATCAATGAAAGCACAAATAACAGAAGGAAAAAGATCTTCTCACACAAGCCAGGACTGTTTACAGATTCATAAAAGTTGATTTGGTTTATTCTTTGTTTCCCACCCCCCACGTTGTATGGTATGTATTGTATACCTTGTCCTACAATGGCAAAAAAGACAATACATAATAACTGTATGAAAAAGTAATTCTTTATTTAAAAAATCAGATAAACATCAGTCATCTCAAATTATATTTTTATTATTTACTGGGAAAGCAAATGATATTTCACATTTAAACTTCGCACTGTCAGAGCAAAACTAATTTATAGCATTTGAGGACCTACCCCCCAACCCCCAAATAAAAAGAGTAGCCTCTGCTAAATAATATCAGCTTTGATCCTTTGATAGTTACATGTGTAACTATTAATGAAGTGGATGATATTTAAGTACATGCTGAAGGGTCAGTTCTCCGCTGGCCCTACTGCGGTGAGGCAGCCCGGACAAATAAAAATAATAATGTTAAAAATCACACACAGGCCACTACACCTTCCTACCCTTCCAGGCTCCTTTTTGCAGCTCCCTCAGATTCCAGTGAGGCAGACAGCAGTGGAACTGCAAAATGATTCATTCCGAACAGGGGCTTGCACAGAGACACACATACACACGCGCGCGCACACACCCCTCCACTGTTTGCTTCGGGAAACAGAGACAAGTGTCTTCCCACTCATACCATGAGAGTTTGCAGATCTGTGATGTTGCCAGAGGCCTCGTTTCAACTAGTGCTAAACAAACAGGCATCTACCAGCTGTCTCACCTGGTGCTACATCCACTATAATAACTGATATTTTTGAGTTCAAGCAATAATATACACACTTTTTTGTTAAATCACTCTCTAGGTAGAAAAAAGCTTAAATAGTTCATGTTTCCTAACTGCTGATGAGTAGTTCCCTAAAGCTGTTTCCCTGCACATGATTAGCAGCAAGAGTAGTAATGCACGCTGATGAATAAAATTAGTGCTTGAGTTAAAAAAGAAAACCTATAAGTACTTATTCTGAGTCCAGCTGCTGACATGAGCTTGTTATTTTAGATGTAATAAGACTTCAACATTTAGCCAATCTGAATTAAATTGAATAAATTATAATCAAGAGCAAATTGAGAGGGTTAAAAAAACCACACACACGTAACCAGAGCATTGGTGCATCAATTATGCTTTTAACACAGGCATTGCAAATCCAGTTACTTTCCCAAGAAATGCTGTCACCAGGAAACAAACTTTTTTTTAAACACAAATAGGACTAGGGCAAGTCCTAGAAATGTAGTCAGCAGCTATATTATTAGGTCATATTTCTATATATTTCCTTGTCCATTTGTCTCAAGCTCCATGAAAAGAGTTATAAAGAAATAAGTAGTATTTCATTTTTAAAAAATATATATCTGAGTTTTCTGTAGCCACATGCAGGTGCATGATGAGCAGTTTTCTGTTTATCAACAGCTGAAACATCAAGTTATTTTATAGGCAATATGGCAAAGGAAAGATTTGAAGAGAGGTTTTAAACAGCACAGTAATCTAAGTGTGAATATTTAGAAGGTCTCTGAAAAATGAAGAAACCCTGGGAAGACATACAGAGATGCTTGTCCAAGTTTGTAAAGTGTAAATAACTGAGATTGAAACCACAGTGCAGATAGAGAAACCATGTAATATGACATTGAAGAAAAGCCTGTTTAAAGTGGTTTAAGATAGACATGTATAGTATGAGCCACAGTGGCTAAATCTTTAGCCACTTGAACAGTCATTCTTAGTTGTATGCTATATTCATACTATCTACTTAAAGAGTTTCTGATTTTTGTGATGAAATCTATTTGCATGCTGTCTTAGAGCTGGCACCAGAAACAACTAAGAAACTTCTGTATAACCTATAGCAAATTTTTTGCTGCATCACTTAATCCATAAGGTATTATTCCTCCATCCATTCTGGAAATGCAAAACTTGTCTTTAGGTATGTAGTTGCTTTGTTGATAGACTATTACTAGTCCCAAATTTTGTGCTGGGCATAACAGGATCAGTCACTTTGTTGGCCTTTTAAACACTAGCATGCTAAACAGAACTGATAATGAATAAGAATAGCAATATCTCTCCATGCACATGCTGGGCTTACAGTTGTGGAACAACTTTTTCCTTATTAATAATTAAATCTTGGTTCAGCCAAGCTGAGATTATTAAAATACCTGACATTCAAGCTCCATAAACACTATTGCATGGCAATTACCTGGAACAAGTAGTCTGAGTGCCACTACTCTCACTCTCCTTCTGTGCTGGACAGTTGGAAAATGTCAAGTGAAAAGCTGACAGGAGACAAAGTAAGGGAAAGCTATTAAGACTAGTGTGGCACTGATGCTAAGCTTAAGCTTAGCAAGAGGATAAGAGGAGCAACGCAGAGCCTTATTGCTGGGCTTGTTTCACTCTCCAAGTTGTCAAGAGTGATTGAGGACCCCAGAAAAAATAAAAATAAAAATAAAGACACACAGCACAGAATACAAAGTTCACATCTTCCTAGGCTTGCAGTGTTAAGACCTGGCAGAACCCAAGGGCACAACCTGTTGTGATCAGCAGAGACACGTATGACAGACCTCAAGCAACATATGGAGCTTATTCACGGGGTGGAAGTAGAGAACAGAAAGGAAAACTGAATTCTGGAAGCAAAAATAAGGCACCTGACAGATCATCTTAACAAATACATTATTACTGTCTGCAACACCAATTGAAAAAGTTAGATGCATTATTAGCCACTATCAACAAATATACCCTACTTGAAAACTGGAATTGTTGTTGTTGAACAGAAACCTAAGTAGTATAACAATACTAGTTAACAATACTAAAATAATAATGGCTTAAAGAAAAACTTCTGTAAGTTGTACTCCAAGTTTTTAAAATATATTTCCTAATACATAATTTACCTTATAGTGACACCTGTGAATTTCAGTGATGTGTTGAATTTGAGGATTTCTTTGGCCTATTCTTCAAAATCAAAATGCTACAATTTTTGTCCTGGTGTTACAGTAAATGAAAACATGAAGAAGTTTTGCTGAGTGGAAGAGAATTTGGGGATCTGGAGATGCAGATTGATGAAATACATTGCCCAAAAGTCACAGGAATGTTTAATGAAGGCTTTTGAATTGCAGCTTATTGAGACTCAGGCTAATATCTGACCCTTCCAAATGTTCCCTTTCCCTGACCAAAAGGTATCTAGAGCATATATGGAAGTCATTAGGGGCCCCAGTGATGTTTAATAGTTTATTCAAAGAGCAGTGAGAGAGCAGTACAAAATTGTGTTTTTCAAGTGAGAGAAACCCACTCATGAAAACCTTTTGTGATAATCCTGTCCTTTCCCCTCCCAGGAAACTGGTAGGGGAAGCACAACTTCCTGACATTTGTTTTCTCCTAGTGCTGCCTTAACATCCCATAGCTCAACTCTCCTGCTAGCACTTCGAGTCAGCAGCACTTCAGGACAGCCAGGGACACCAGTTTCCATGCTCACAGGTAGGTTGCTCATAGTCCAGCCTCATCTTTTCTAGAAGCAGTTAAGATTTTCTCCCCATGTTGCTTTCCCCTTAATTCCTGTTGCAATGAAGAATGATATTTCACACCCTGACTAATCTGCCTTAAGTTTGAATTACAGATCTAAGAGTCAGGAGAGATGGAAGGATTTCAAAATAAAAATAGGGAGGGGATATGTTTAATGATCTGACAAAAGTTATTAAAAATCATAACAGGGTATTCTTTTTACATCTGGCATTGCCCCAGCAAAACTAGCATATTCAGTTCATAATAGTATACAAAAATTAGCGATCTGGAAGTCTTCTGCCCTTAAATTGCCAGCTTCCACCTATGAACTCATTCCATTTGAAAGGACCCATACTGAAAGAATCCAAAAGCTCCGTAATATCGAGGACCCAACTTTGCATATACTGGCAACATGCAGTGTTTGGATGCCTCTGTAAGAGCTTTTGAGTATAATGTTTGTCCCAATGGGAACCAAGTAAATTGTAGTTGTTGTTCTAAATGTTGGAGTGCTTCTGGTAAGAGTTCGTGAGCTACACTGAAGGGTAAAACCTGACGGAAAAGAAATGAAGCAAAATGAGCCCATTATCTGAAGTAAAGCAGCTTTATTTCTCTCAGGCTTCTGTTCAAATCTGAAGCAGACAATGGGGTGACTAAAAACATCTTCTAAACTAGTACTGTCATCATCAGCCTTAGGATTTACACAGTGATTTTCGTTTTCAAAGCACTTCATACACATTAAAGCAGTTAAACTTCACAGCGCTGTTTGAGCAGAGATCATTACAGTCACCCACTTTGCCCCAACAAGAATAAAGAGGATTTTTTTCTTTTTTTCCACAGGCCTCAGCTGGTGACTAGCTTCAAGCTTGTCTCATTTACAGCCCCAGAAGGAAGGGAGAGGCTGTGCAGCAGTGTGACCCCTCACAATCCGTAGCACAGGCTCCTTCCAGCACCTTGTACACAGTACAAGCTGCACGATTGCACCAAAAGGCTCAGGAGAGACCTGCTCCTGAGGTACTGGAGCTACAGCTTCTAAATTACTAACAGCAAGGAAAAAATTGACTTGGCACATTCAATAAGTCTGCACTGGCAGAACTAACAACATTGGTGTAAGCAGGATCAGGAAGAAATCACATCTCTGCCTCTTGGAGAGCCCCTGGGACACTGCTCTGTTCTCACTGCATTTGGCTCAGGTAATTGGCAGTGAGGCAATGAATTTAGAGAGTGAGATGGATCGTATGTCCAAGACCAGCTCTGCTCTGCACGGATCACTGTGCCAACTAATTCCTTTAACTGCACCTGCACAGAGCCTCCCTCATAGCAGTCTTGCATTGGAGCCACAGCACTGCTTCCCACTAAACAAACCATGGTAGCCTATGGGCAGCAACCTATAAATGGCTTTTCCCACTGTCTGTATGCACACTTGGGCTGCCTAGAAACTAAGCCCTTTTGCAGGCATAGCCTATGCCAGCAAACATTCAATTCCCAGTCTGGGATGAGAACTCAGCTCAGATAACATCAGCCCCCACTGCTTTATGTTTGTGACAGGTTCTTACCACTGCTCCTTCTGAGACAGCAAAGCCTCGAGTTCCACTCCCCTTTCTGCCAGCGTCATCTTTTTGTGTGCAGCTGAGCACACTTTGCAACAAGCTTCTGCCAGTTCCTTTCTTAAACACACTGCTCAAAGCCACAATGCTGAAAGCCTACCTAGAAGGGAATAAGCCATGCTGCGTTACCCAGAACCGTACACCTGCACCCAGCTCACCACCACCTTGTGGGAACAGGTAAATTAGAGTGCATACAGAACATTACAAGGGTCAAGTGCCACATCAACAATAGTAAGGAACGCATTTCAGACAAAAATAAGTATTCCTTTCCAGCACATGTCTGAGAACAGTTCACAGTATTTAGAAAATAACGCCTGTATCATTAAAGCTGTAAGCTAGCAAGGCAAGACAGGAAAAAAGCAGGCTTACAATTAACCAGAAATTTCAGGGGTTTTAAATCTCATTTCAATTCAAGTTAAAAATGATAATTTTTTTCCCTTAAAGAACTCCTGTTAAGCCAAAAACCCACCCAGATCCACAGGAAGAGATGTTAACAGTTATATCAAGCACTTCCCAAGGCCTACCAAAGGTCTTCACCTAGAAAGCAGAGCTCTCCATTGGATTTGAAACTGTTTGTGAGATCAGTGCCTCAAACAAAAAACTGACAGGCATTTTAGGATGAAATTTTATTTTGTCAGAAAAATTTAGAACCACTCTCCTTAGGACGTGGGCAGTGACTCCGTTTCTCCTTTCTTGCCTTTCCTTCTTTCTGTGCTGGGGGGGACAGGAGTGAAGGAATATCAGGGCTGATTCTCTTCTTTTGCTCTTATGTAACCTATAGCAACTCCAGGCACCCTACAAAACTAGACTGAAATAGTAATTAATGCCAAGAACTGAAATACCAAACTAAGAAGCAGAAGAAAAGAATGTTTAACACCACATCTTGTCTAAAGCAAAACAGATTGATTTTCAAGATCCACCTCTGCAACATTTCTAACTGCAGTGAAATACCTTCATTAGTATAAGGCATTGATCTAACAGTCTGAATAATGTGGGACTGCCCTGGTAACTGAACCGTTTTAGCTGAAAACTTTATTTTTAAGGTTGATATTCATAGGGAGTCTTAATACTTGTTACACTGTTTCTGAGACTCCCACATGTGCTTGTAAATTGAAGACAAATTAAAACCTAAAAGATTCAGTGGGCTGCAAAGGATTACCCCCCTTTTGAATCCAGTTCAATTTCTACACTCAGCAGACCTGCAAAAGCTTGCAGAAGACAACATGCAGATGCCAGAGAGATTACCAATACCTTGATGTATGAATGCCTGAGCCTTATTCCATTGCACAGTGGCACAAATATCAAAAAATATATATATACTGTTATTGAACTCTGTATAAGGTAATTGAAACTCACGGGAAGCATGCATTTGGGAGATAAATAGCATGAAGTATATATAAAAAATGATACAGAAGAAAAACCTGATACTGCTTATGCTCATGATTTACTTCCCTCAGAGATTTCTGTTTGCTTCACACTTATTCACTGGCTCCAGATTCATAATGGAAGATTGTCATTAACAGCATGTCAATGGAAGAAGGCTTCTCTTCTTTCTGTTAAGCTCATGATATTCCATTCTGTTGTCCATTATGCATCTGTATGCCATTTTTTGGCAGTACTCAAAGGTCTTATCGGTGGCACTGAGGAGGCCTGTTCCAGACTGATAAGAAATTTGTGATTTTACTACAGGAGAAAAGCTTTAAAGGAAAGAAAGTTTGTGGATTTCTATTATTTCCCCCAAAAGGTGGGGGGGGGGGTGCAGGGAGGGAGATCTGGCTTTAGCACTGAGAATTGCTTCATTTTAAAACACACCTTTCCACTAATGTCCAATCAAAAAAAGAAAAGTGCAAAATCTTTGCTCTCAGCTCTTCTTGGCCATCTTAACAACACAGTGTTAAACTATTCCAATTCCTCATCTTTCCCTTCCAAAACTACCAGTAACAAAAAAAGTAGTAAAAGCATACTTAAACTCTCCCTTCTGAAGCTAGCATCATTTTCTTGGGTTGTACTTAGGACAAAGACAAACGGACTAGTCTGGGGAAGAGACCTTGCAGTCAAAGTTTTGCCAGCTGCTCCATCTCTATTAAGTGAGCCATTTTAATTATGACAGGAATCATAGATACAGTAATCTGGTAGAGCGCGCTATATGCCCATTAAAACACAACACAAGTCCATGACGTTCCAGAAGGGTAAACCCACTAAAACAAGGTACGAAATAGAGACAATTTTCCCTCAAAATACTTTTTGTTTAGCATAAAATTCAGTAGTCACACATTTTTACTATTTTAAAGGTCTGCTAAAGGACTCAGTTTGGCTGATATTTTGGAAACTAAAGACAAATTCGTTTTTGCTGAAACTTCAAATTAAAAATTTTAATTTGGTTTTTCTTCAGACGTTCACAGTTCAGTTCATGCTTTGGAAAAAAGTAATCACTGAAACTCTCTTTGAATGAGCAAGTATATTTGGATTTTGGTTTTGGACTTTTACCTAGAGAAGGAGACTAGGGTGGGAGAACATAGTATTGTAGCACACACACACACACGTTTTATATAAAAATCAGATGTTCCCATAAAAAACACTGACATTGTTTCTGACTAGCTATAGTAGAAGTCCCTCGATGAATTCACAAAGTCTTCTGGAAGCTCAGCTAAATTCCTATATTCCCAAACTGGCCAATCCTTTTCGTATTCCACTAATCAACGGTGTAGCTGGTTTATGTAAGGACTTACCTGACTAGAAAGGAATACTTTAAAAAGAAAAACTGTTAACTTCTGTTTGGACTGTAACACCTGCAATGATTAATATCTGGTTGTGATTGTTCAGGCAGTCTTACACTGCAAAGTAGACAAACCAGTGTCTAATTAAAAGTTCTGTCCTGTCTGAAATAAAACCTCTCTCCACAATCTCACCATGCAATTCAATGTTTGCCTTGCAGCTTTTGTTTCCCGCACAAATATCCATATTAATCTTCCTTCAAACAACAAAAAAAGGACAAACACACACACATTCTGAAGCTCACCACAAAGCAAAGCCTTTCTTAGAAGTGTTCCCATTAGCATTAAATTCTCAAGATAGATCTAACAAATCAACATAAATCCCTGAACTGGTTATGCTATGCCCAGTGAAACGGGCTGCACAATAGGCAACCTAGGGCAGACATACCAAACAATTGCTGAAAGTACTCATGCAAGTATTTTTCAAGGAAGTACAGTGTAGCTCTCAATCTTACTACATTCATCGAGCTCTCTCAACTTATGAGAGCTGGAAAATAAGTTAAACTAGTACATAAGTTCAAGGCAAAATCAGCTATGACTCTGTATAGCCTGTGAAGAACTATTATTCTAGCTAGTATATCATTAAGAATATTTTGTTGGAAAGGTTCTTTTGAGCCGAGATGGAATTTTGGTTTTAAATTAATATGGATTTTTGCCTTCTAACTACACCCGGTTACAAAAACTGAATGTATTTATGAAATTAATCCTGCTACCAATAAAAGCACTAGCAACAGAAAGCAGGCATAGACTAAGCTTTTAGCCACCCATGGGGACGTGAATTACATATTCCCCCTGTTCTTTAGCAGCCCAAGCAGCATCAGTCATGTATGTTTTCTGGAGGGCAGAGTATGTTTGTCTCAAAGCATGACTGAAGCTGAAGAGCCTCTAAGCATACATGCTGAGCAGTAGCATTATTCAAATGTCAGGAAGAAATTGGGTATTTGGGACGTTAATGCTTTTCCAATGTCAAAGATGCTATGGATTGCAGAGGTATCAAAATTAGTTCTTTACCTATGGGTCAAGTCTAAGACACTTTGACAGCGCAATTTGGGAAGCACGCACTGCTGTTGCTTGGTGGAGAGACAGAGACCTTCTGTCTCCAATGCAGCCCATCTGGCACTTTCCACAAGCACTGAATTCACTTATCCAACACAAACAAGTGAATAAGCCCTGTGTGTTTAATACTTCACAGAATTTCATTTTAAAGGGAACTGAAAAAATAGGAAGGAAGGGATCAGTCTGACTATTTATATACTAACAGACCGTGCCCTGTTCTTGGTTAAGGCTAACTTCATGCACCAAAATCATTATTTGCATACTTTGCTGATTGGCAGTGGAAGAGACACTAACTCATACAAATTGAAACTAAGTAAATGAATATGGGTATTTTATCTCCATAGAATAGAATAAATTCAAGTGGTTTATTCAAATGAACACCATTATTCTGGCAATCACACTTCAATGCCTAAATACTGCCATTTGGGAAGAAACGCACATACATCTCGGTCATCAAGTCAGAGTTTCTTTAAGCAATGAAAAGCTAATTTTGTTTTGTTTTGTTTTTGAAAGTAGTAAGCAAGTGAGCTGTGAATTCAGCTCCAGAAATAAACCATGTAAGTATATGAGGTTGTCTAGTTTGAGGAAGGATTTAGCCATGAGTATACAGCAGCTCCAAACTTCAATTCCCTTTTTTTCAGTGGTTAGTAGTGCTGAGGCATAACAAGTTGTTTAAGTTCTCTAAATGTCATATGATAGCTTTATTGCTAAAATTAGGAACTTTTTCTTTTTCTTTTCTTTTTTTTAAGTTCCAGTTATTTAAATCAGATTGCCAGGTAAGACTTTCTACTTCCTATTCCTTAAAGGATGAAGAATTCCAGCCTTACAGCTTTCAAAAAAGGATTGGAATGTAATCCCTAAAAGCTGCACAGCAGAGAGCAAATAAGATTTAAAAATAAGGACAAATTTTCTTTTTATGTTTAGCAACTTAAATCATGACTTATTTACTTTTGTGCTTTGGCAAAACTACTGTAAGTGGGCTTCACTAAAGTAAAGGAGCAAAGTAGAGACAGTCTCTCTCCATAGAGACTCCACCTGCTACATGTTTGCCCCACAGACCAGGCTTGTATCTACAATTACATCCCAAGAACCTTGTGTAAAAGCTACTCACATATTGGCAACATAACAATATTTCCACAAGTTTGCTTACCCTCATTGAAACAACACATGCAAAGCAAAGCTAAAGACATCTAGGACATGGGCTTAGTTGAGAGGCTGCACTTCTTTACAGGACAAGATTATCTCCTACGATAATAGAATAACACTCTAGTAACAGTAGTGAAAACCCTCTGGGGCATCCCAGCAGGACTCAAAGCTTAGAGGCATGTGGTTAATAGCCTTAATACATATGGCTTTACAAGTTTTCCTGAACCAGAAGCATATTATATTACAAGGATGTTCCATGCTGTTTTGTACAAGCAGATGAAGGGATCCTATCCCTAACCATTCACGAAGGTCAAGCAACATCACAAAAGAGTAGGTAAAGTCAGCTTATTAGGCCCTTGAAAGATGTTCAAAATGAAATCAAGAGTAGCAGTCTGGTTGGGTAGGGAAAAAGTTACAAATATGAAAGCTATAAAAACCGTAAGATACCACAAAAACAAACATATACAAGAAGTTTGTGCCGAGTTTCTTCAGAGATCACTGTTTTGGCTCAAGTTAGCAAAATCCTTCTATCGCACACTGTGTAACTGGCAGCTTAACTGCTGTAGTTTGCATATCTCAGGCTGTTTCATAAGTGCAAGAATAATACATTCCTTCTGTATTATTACTAGATTGGCACTTTGTAGCCTATTTCCTTGTATGATTGTATTTTCCTTCCTATCACTCCCTCTGACTTACTCCACATGGTCTTATTATCACTTTTTAGTGGTAATTCTATTTAAAACTTTTCAGAGAAAAAAAATTCAAAAATGTTAGTCAAAGCTCCTCTACATTTTGTATTCAATACTTACAAAATAATGCAGGGTCAACTAAGATTTTAGTCATCATCAGCCTTCTATAACGAGGAGGCAGTTTACTTAATATTAAAGAGCTGAAACTAGCATATTCATAGTGCATGCGTCTAAGAAATCTACCACTGTTTCCATGGTATGGAAAGCAAGAAAGGTTTATGCATTACTAGACCCTTTAACCAAAAAAATACCTGTCACAGACTCAGCAAGTTTGGGTGATATTTAATTCAAAATGGTCATTTTGAAGACCCCAACCATAGCCTTGTTGCAAGACTCGGTCTTTCATTACAGGTATCCCACGGCTCTCTTTTCATGAGCTTCATTTGCAAGTTTTCATTTCATTTCATTCACTTCATTTGCAAGTTTGAGGCAGTTCTGCATCATCTTTCTTAGATCCCTAAGGCCCTGGAGAGTGTATGCTGAGCACATTCCCATTTTATTCATCTCAGGGGGGTTTCATATGCCCCATAACGCAGAGCTCAGCACATAATACATCAAAATCCAAGGTACTGGGCAGAGCATGGCATTGACAGCATGCCTGGCCCTGCTTTTAGTTTGCTGTTTAACACTGGCCAGGTTACTTAATCTCTTTGATTGCATCCCAGCAAAAAGCCACCAACTTTGACATGGTCAGACCTGCGCCCCAAGTGTTGGGCCTTCTGTGAAATGGACTCTATCACTTGTTTTTAGAAGTTTCTTGTTCTCTCCCTTTAGATTGCAACTTTCACAAGAGCATTAAGCAGTTATAGCTTTAAATTCCAGTCAGATTTCACAGAAAGTTGGTCAAGTTTATCCTTTAAATCTCTTCAGAAATCCCAGGCTGTATTTTACTCTATTTTGTTTCCACACCTATGCTTTATTTTCTGTTACTCAAACCCATCCCTTGCGAGAGTTTTTCCTGATCTTACATAGCCATCTGCATGAGGTTTATGAAAAGTTATGTTAAGTATAGCTCTCAAGGTTAAATATGCAAAGCTTGCAAACTCTATGCATATGGTAGTGTCTGGAGTGCTTTTACACAGGAGGTAGGTGGAGGAACCAAACATGTGGTAGACAGTAAGTACTTTCTGTTTAAATGAAATTCCAAAAAATGTAGTAAGATATCACAGCATGACAATACTGTTCCTCACCTACTGTTTGGTTAAACACCAGTTTTAAAAGGCTGCAGCATGCAAGTTCCCAGGAATCTCAGCCATTCCAGAGACAAAGTACTTTGTAACCAACCTCCTGATGTTTTGTTCATTTCCCAGATCAGAATCTCTTTACCTTGCAGAAGCAGAGGCTTTGGGACAGTAGGTGGGCTGGGTGTCCAGACCCAGGACTGGGTCACAGTACCCTCTGCGACAGCAGCCCTAACAAGCAGGAGATGCTCTTGGCTTCCCAGTGACAAGCAGTGCTCACAGAAGTGGCTATGTGTCACTGTGTTCTTGGAGCTGGCTGTCATTAGCATGTCATGTCATGTCCCCTCAGACAGCTTTGTGCCCTCCTCTCCCCCAACTCCTAATAGGCATTTTGCCCTGCCTTGTCTATAAATCACAAATCCTTCAGGTCAAGTATTTTTCTTGCTGCCTGTTTGTACTAGCAGAGATCTCAGCTAGGATCTCCAGGCCCGTAACTTATATTTCCCTGGCTGCTTTTTTTCGTGCCTGAAGCATTGTATTTTCCTCAAACGGTGAGTATTTCAGAACATGAATCTGGAAATCTACATATCACTTTACTGCAAACCTGTTTAAGCTTCTAGTCCTTCCCTCTTGCAGTAGCTGCATAATGAAACCACAAACAAGAATCTTTCATAATAAAATTTGATGTAGACATGCCTGGAGTATGAAATCAGAGGGACTCAGTGATGGGAAAAGCTGCCATTGATCAATGGGAGGCAGACTGCTCCCCCTGACAGCAGTCAGAAACGGAGGTAGAAGGATTCAGTAATGCAAAAAAGCTGCAATAGAAATCCACAAAGAAACATTATAATGCTAGTCACTACATATCTAGTAATAAATCTGATATGCAGGTAAATTGTAAGAGTGCTAGTGATGTGTACAGGAAAAAAGTGCACTGAGGTCAAAAAGTGACTGCCATTTACTTTAAAGCTAGAGTCTTGATTGACTTGATGAATTGACTGCTTAAGGGTCTATAATTTTCCGTTGTCTGTAGAGATGATTCTGATAGGAAGCTTGACTTTAAAATGGCTGTTTCAAAGAAGGTTTCATCCAGAATTCATGTTGTTGTTTAAAAGGTCTTAAGTGTCAAACACTTATAGAATTTATACTTAGTACTTAAGCACAACTGTTAACACATGCTTTATAAAGTAAGAAGGGCGAATAGGAGAATTGAGATGTACTCCTCTCCCTTCCTTCTGCACCCCCTAAAAATAAGGGATCCCCAATATAGCTAGATTTGTCTAGAGCGGGCTTTTTAACTGACATTCATCAACTCTTGCATAGCATTGCCTGTGTGGGTTTTTTTGTTTTGTTTTGTTTTTAAGAACAGATATATATGCAGTGTAACAAATCCCACTAGTTCTCTTCAGACAAAAAGCTAACAAAAGCCTTCAAAATCTTCTTTCATTCAGAGCAGAGGCAACAATAAAAGAAAGTATATTTAATTTAAATCCCAGTGTTTGGAGTGATATAAAATAAACACTCAGACATTGCAGTTTCAATAGATAACTAGTCTGCTCCAATAAGAATGTCTGTAGGTTTAACTAACATTAAAATCCCAATCTTTTTAAGAAGTCAGAATAAACCCTAGCACAAAAAAGTTTACCAGAGTTGTTAGAAAACAGAGTCTAAATAGCATATTTATTTCTAATTTAATCAAGTGATTAATTCTGAATACAAAGCCTAACAAAAACCAGCCAAACAGCTCAGAAAAGCTTCTAATGGCCTGCATGCATAATCCTACAGAACATTTGATTGCTTCATATTCATATCTGAAGAATGTCTTACAGATTCAAAGTCATTTTGTTGAGAGATATAAATTGCTCATTAAACATGTATGTCTACAGACAAAAGTCGCAGCCTTAAATAATTACACACTTTTTCCCTCTCATTGGATATCTGCATCCTGTATTTGGGGACTTATTTTTCTTTCTTCAAAAGTGATGAAAATATATTGGAGAAGGACTGGATTCACGGGAGAAGAAAATTGTTTTTGTTTTCAATAGACATTCTTAGAACTTGCTGGTATTATAGAAAATTTCTAGAAGTAAGCTCTACAGAAACTTTGTTAACACTAGTAAGAGATAAAAATCAGCACAAAAAGAATTCTAGACTCATCTTCTCATCTATAAAGTACATCTCTGTTAAAGCCTGTCTACTAATATATGCAGCACACATACCATTTTCAGATACATCTGATCACTTATTTTTCGTTTTTTACACACAGATCTGAATCACTGATCTAATGAAAAATAGCTTTACATCATTGTTACAATCAAAAAAAAATTTAACCACCCATCTTCATAAAGTAAAAAAAAAAAAAAACACCACTGTTTTGAAAATCGATTTACTCCTCTATGAAAACAAAGAAAATTTGATTTATCCAATAGCTTCCCAGTTTGCATACTGATTTATAGGTTATACAAACTTGAGCTCTTTGATTAAAAGATAGAAACAGTTAACTGATGTTATATCCAGCATGGCAAACTAGTGTGGTCACTCCAGATACAGGTCTGTCTTACAGACCTGCTTACCACAGAAGCCAAGTAAAAGAAACATCTAAAATTATATTATAGGAAGTTTTGTTTAATGGAGGAAGGAAATTTGCTTTTTATGGCTGTTTATAATATTTGTGATACATATATGTTATGACCTTCAAAAGTAATAAAATTTGTGTTTTCATGTCCTCAGAAAGTATTCAGCATGCTGTGATTTGCTAAGGCAGGCCATCACTCCATCCTATAAAGTAATAAACTTGTCAGACTTATTTCCCTGAAGCATACTGACTACCAGTCGACACTTGGAACAGTACAAACTGTAATTGCTCTGTAAAAACATGACTTCAAGGGCAAATTTTTGCCAAAGTCAAGCTAATGGCTTGACAAAATATATCAGTGTCCTTTAGTTGTTTGGAGATAGCATTAACTCAAATCAGGTGAGTTGCAACTTGCTACTCCACTACAACCTTTGCAATAACTAAGAACGGCATTTCTGTTCACCCTGTGTATAAAATATACAGAGAAGAACCCTGTTGCTATGATTCCACTAATAGCAAAAGGCTTATGCTGATAATTGAGAAAAGTGTTACAAATGAGATTTTTTTAATAATAGTGACATCTGAATTTATTTATAACTTCTTGGCCTGGGGTGACATTGTTAAGCTTGATAGAAATTATATTGCACTTACAAAATTCAGTGTCTTCAGTGGATTAAAACTCTCAAGTTTTATACCAGTTAAGCCTGACAGTTAGATGGCATTTCTTGCATTTGAGAGAATTAGACCATGGATGAATCAAGCTCTTCATATGTCAGAAAACAAATTTTAGTCTATAGCCAAATTCATATGAAGTCATGCTTTGTATAGTTACCTATTTAGCCACAGATGGACTGCAGCATATTCTTGTCTTGATTATCTAAGCAGTGAACAAATAAAAGATAAGCCTAGAATTATTTCACTGCTCAGCAAAATAGACTAAATACCACATGTCTGTTGGACAACCAAGTTGGACATGGCTTATTATCAGGACTGAGGAACTATTAGAAAAATATAATCTCTACAGATGTTGTGATTTCAAGAGATGGGTGTCTCATAATGAACACACACCAATATAAAGGAAATCATCACTATGCAAACAAAAAGACTAATCATGTAAAGGACCAGAACACAAGTGAAGGAGAAACATATAGAGTTTGCTGACACTCTCAAGCAGTTTGAGGTGGTCCAAAGTTTCTCCCAGTCCTTTAGATTGAAGACTAAGTAATTCAGTATTTAAAACTTTTTAATCAGTTTTGCAGATCATCCCACAAAGTACCCAAGGTAGATGATCTTATTTTATTCCATTTACTAGTAATATAAATGCAGCACAGTGACACACAGAATCAACGTTGGGCAGAACACAGGGAAGCAGCTTAACCCAAGAATCTTTTTCCCAGGTTCAAAATATGCTTTATTAATGTTTTGAGAATAAGACCTATCAAGCATATTAAATGATTGCAAGATTTTATAGACATACAGAGAATTTCACAATGCAAGTTTTGAACAAGTAAGTTTGGGGGCACATGTGGAAAGACTGACATTCTTAAGAACCTCCACTCACATCAAAGGGGTGACATTCTCAGATGAACTCAAAGATGCCTCATTTACATTTTCACTCTAATTAAGGCCTTAATCAGAGTTGCAGCTAAGTCCCCCAAAAGTAGAAGGAAAAAAAATGATTTCAGACATGCATGCTTTGAAGCATCATCTGAATCAAACAGGATCCAGAAAACCCTTAAATGGAGATATGGAATAGCTGTGACATGGAATAGCTGCTCATCCCTAAGACAAAGTGCTATTGAATGATCCCCTAAACTTTTCAGTCCCAAAAGTCAAAATTTGCCTTGTAGAAATTAAACTATAGCAGGAAAAAAGCTTTAATGTTAAGTATATTCTATTGGGGGGGGGGGGGGGGGGGTTCTTTGTATGCAAACTTTTTCCAAGTTAATTTGTAATTTTCTAATCAAGAATTTTAACTAATCAAAAGTTTAAACTCCATTTTAGTACAAGCTTTTAATTTTTTCCCCCTTTTTAGCTTGTGTAGTATCAAAAACGAGCCTGCACCATGCAAATGAGATACCTAGTCTCCTGCACACCAGGAATCCACATAGCTCAGGGTATACAGGTTATGCTTTGGGATCATCTACAGCAGAGTACAAGTGTGGAAGCCTCAGAAGAGAGGCTGTTTCCCCTGCCAAGCTGCAAGGATTTGTTCAATAGCTGATACGATGAGATGCCAGACCCCATAGGTTTTCTGTGGGGACAGTAAAAGACAGTGCCTTTCTGATATGGAACGCAGGTAGCCGACAACTTGATTTCATTTGTCAGAACGCATAAATAACAGCTGAACACAGCAGACTTGGAAGGCACAATGCTTTCAGAGGTAGCTCTGCTATTATGGCGGTCCACACACAAGAGTTACTTGCTAAACTTGCTTGAAATCTAGGAATCCCTCACCTGAGAAAAACTCTTTTCAACACTTTCTCCATGGGGTACAAGAATTATCTTGATAAGAGACAAGAGCTAAGTCCAGAAACAGTCTGGCTCTGTAAGAGGACATTGATAAACTAGTGAGGGTAGAGATTAACCTAATGTTTTGCTGGAAATTTCCCAGGAAAACATGTAATCGACGTAGTCTGCGCACCTTGTTAGGCTCCCTGGCTCCCAGAACAGCAGCAGGGACAGCTGAAGTGTCTGATAGTTTGGCACATTGATCCAGAGTGGCTGTTTGCACTTCTGAGTTACTTGGTTATTGACGTCTATTCATATGCAACCATAGTGAAAGATTAAAAATAAATTATGGTTAGTGTTTCAGCAAGTGGACAAACAATGGCAGCACAGAAAAATCTAACTATTTAACAGTGACTTTTGAACTGTCATTTTAATGTCTCACTTAACAGGGTTACTGATGCCTTGCTGAGATTTACTACCAAAAAAAAAAAAAAAAAAACCCACCACATCCACTCACACCCCTGCCTTGAAATATTTAAGACACAAGGAAACCCAGAAGGATATTGAGTCTGCAGAACCTTTACAACTCTTTCCATAGTTAGAGAGATTACCTTCAAGTTCAAAATATTTTGAATAGCTTTGCTTTAAGAGGCAGACAGTATTTCTTACAAGAACCATTTTGTCCCCTGAGCTCCTCTTCATATTCTTACGAGCTCTGATTTAGTCAGAGAGATAGCAGAGGAGCTAACCTATCTGTGAAGATAGAAGTGCCCTCCCTAACCTAAATCAGAATATTGATATTCCCTCTTTCCTTTGACAAACTAAAGTCTAATCTCTTTTAGGTAATTCCACCTCATTACCTAGCACTAGAGAAACAAGAAAGGCCAAATCATATTTTGAGAAAAATATGTTTCCAGCTTATTTTAATAGGGATAGTTAACTGAAGTGCTAAACACAATCAGTAACTGATCTGTTACTTGACTTTTCATTTGCCAGGGTTGCTGTCTACAAAGACCTGACTCATAAAACCCATAAGTATTGGCTAATATAAGTGCTAATGGCATTTGCTTCCTCAGATCACACAGAAAATTTTAAAGATATAACAGATTCAGGGATACAAGCAACAGAAAGGATATCAAGTCAAAGTTAATTGACAGTGTCCTCAGGCTGGAGGTCATTATGCTCCAAGACTGGACCTTCACAGGCTGTAGGATATAGTTTGCACTAATGAAATGGAAGTGTACATGGATCATGTGCATAAGTAGTAACACAACATACGGAGTGCAGGAAATGTAACCATTTCAATATAAAAAAACCTCTGTATCACACTGCTCTGACAAGCCATCTTTGTCTTTTACCCCACTGGGAGATGCTTCAGTCTCTGGTAACATCCTGCCATATTTTTATAGCATAACCAGATGTACTGTAACCTGTTAACTTCACCCAACTAACAATTAACAATTCATGCTTCATATAATAGTCTTATTTGTCTTGAACAGGAAAGTGTAGTGACAAGCAGATAGGTTTGTTATCACAGATTATGCTATGTTCTTTTAAAGTCACAACAAGAAAGACTCGCAAGATTACATCCAAAGCCCTGAAACGGCCATAGTACATCCACAAGCAGCACTGCAATATTAATTGGTGACCTTGTGCTTGTTCCTTCATAGCTTAATTGAGTAGTCACAGGAAGCACCCATCCTCTTCTCCTCCCCCAGGAACATATAGTCTTTTAGTTGTATGAAGACTGAAAACAAGAACTTTGAGAACTTGACACAAATGACAAATTGCTCAATCTTATAGCATTAAACTTCATACCAGCTCAAAATTCTCTCATCCAAAAATTCTTAAAAGATATCAGTATTCTCTTACAAGCCATCAAAATTGCCTGAAGCACAGGACATGAACAGTAGAGGTGAGAACTGAGGGGCGCGGGGGTAGGAGGGGGGGCAAAAAAAAAAAGCAGAAGTGAGAAGGAAAACAAGATCTCTGCTGATACTAGCATATTTAAGATACTACTAGTTCAGGACATACAAGACACTATGGACTGATGCTCTGCCATGTTTATTTGACAGTTATCTTGAGAGTTAGGTTTAAGTTTTTAAGCAGCAGACCCTTAGACACTTAAGCCTATGGGAAGCTGTCAAGAACCACGGCTGGCATTGAACTCAGCTTTAAATGTTTTGTTACAATGACTTTTTGGAGAAACAGTCTCTCAATCTGCATGATGTTGCTGTAATTGCAGTCAGGATGCTCAAAGCAGAATGCACTTGATAACCCAGCAGGTCTGCCAGAATAGCACTCTCCCCGGGCATCCTTTCAACCCTGGAATTGTTTCATCTGCTAGACTCCAGATTTGTTATTTTTCCAGACATTTTGTAAGAAAGTTTACAAATTGGGCAGAGGAAGTGAAACAGATGCAAGTTTAGAGGTCAATGTCTGTGTCTGATTAACATTTTGTATTAAATATGGTCATATGAAATAAGAACTTGATACAGATAAAGTAAAACCAAAATGAGCAAAATAATTTATAATAGTGGATATAAGAAAGTTGTTTTGGGGGGAAAGGGGAGTAAAGAAACACTTCTTCAGCTGCATGAAAGAGAGGAACAGCTCTGTCATTTTGGAAGAATTTTTGCCAGAGTGATTAGTTTGAAAAGGACTTACTCTTTTACAACAGGCAAAGGCAGACACCAGGACCACAGGAAATTTGGCTGCAGAGCAAACAGCATCAGTTCTGGCCAGGTGCCAACCTGTGAGCAGGGAACTAGTTTTATTTTCACCTTTGTCTTTGTATTTTAGTTTAAAAAATAAAAATAAATAAATAAAACTGACCAAAAGGCAAGTTCTGTCACACTATTAACGCTGTTGTAAAACTAATATACAAGACCAGGTAAGATATAGTTTTGATTAAAGTTTTCAGCAAGTCTTATAACCAGTCTCCAAACAAATCTACAAGCATCTCCATTAGCAATTCTGCTGCGAGTATAAAAGCCTCATACACCAATACTGTTATTCCCAGGATCCACAGCAGAGACAGTAGAAGGTAACAATAAAAGCTGTACAGTTTTATGCACTTCAGATGGACATTACTACAATCTTACTGTCTTTACACTTTAAGCCATCTTTCCAATTATTATAATGAGCATAGCTAAAAGGATACACATGCATGCAAGTGCACTGTATGCCACTAAAATAACTGGCCTAAAATAGTTTATAATAAAGTTTAAGCAGAAACCAAATACCAAAGCAAGTTTGCCGTTTAAGATGTTCATACTATGATTATGGGATGATATGAGAGTAGTATGCCAGAGCTTTCTTAGAAAAGTCTTATGCACTATAGCAAAGCATATATGCAATACATAATGAAATATTGGTACAAGGATCATATGTAAGCTTTGATATATTCTTCATTTCAATTCAAGGCACCTTCAAAACACATTTCCCCCCCTCCCCCCCAAACACAATGTCTTTATGGTGTTATGTGGGACAGCAGAGACTTTTCCCCCCCACGCTTCTTAAGGACTTGAATTTAGGACATTCATCCACAGCAATTAATATCACAGCCAGTGCACTACTGAATCACTAACTGTACAAATACAGGCACACAAATGCCCGATTAGTCAGTGTGCACAATATGAATTATTATACAAAACCCACCGTTACCAAGTAAATCTGTAAACATTTCTTCAAACAAAATTTCAACCTTCACAGCAGGTTTTCAGTGATCAGAGCTTTGCATCATGCAACCACAGCATTTTTAATCCTCCATCACTGACTCAAAAGACAGATTTACTGCATCTTCAAGCCACAGCTTCAACCTGCTGCTAAACCCTCCTACCATATGGTTGTCTGAAATCTGGCTGCTGAAGAAAACATGGTTTGAGTTCCAATTTCTACCTCTCCTTTGATCCTTGTTTTCTCAAGAAATCAATTTGCAGCACTAAAATGCTACCATCTTATAGATGCAAGCTGCTTAAATAAGGCAGTAGATAAACAGTTCTCCCGGGTCTTTTGTTCTGTTTTCCTCCCACAACTAGATACATACTATCCCCACTTTAAAAAAGCAGCTGTTTCATTTCAGGAATCACTTGTGCTATTGCATTTCCCAGAATTTAGAGTGGGCACCAAAAAGAGGTTGAATGGTTTTATTCCTGTAATCCACACATTCTTTTATCAGATTTGTTAGAAATGCTCCTGTCATGTTATCTGGCCTCTACACTAGTACTGCAAAAAAAAGAATTTCTCCAGTGTCCAAACTTCTTGCTGTTACAATTTTTGCCTTATTTTACTTAGAGGAGCAGGTATACAGATTCATGCTGTCAGGATTTTAGTTCCCTGAACTGGCCAGATTGCTAATCCCAGTGTTCAATACACCTTTGAAGGCTCTCATCCTTTCCCAGCCCTGCTGGACCAAAATATTTACTTTCCTGAGCCTAAGCAGGACTCTATGAACTCTGGGAGGCACTGCCCTGGCTGCATTCCAGTCCCTTCATGCACTACTGCATCTGCTATAGGTTGAATCATGTACTCACAGCCTTATTGCACACACTCTGATGAAACTATTTCAGCAGCAACCTTGATTCTTTCTTTGATCTCTAAGCCAATGCAGTCAAATCAGAGGGACCAGAAAGACTGGGCTTCACCTTCCATCAGCAAAAGCAGGCAAGGAGAATAACTACATTTATTGCTACAGACATTTTCTCCTTGTCCACCTGCTTACTTCTCCTGTACAATTTCAATGACCATTCACAGCTCTTCCAAGACTGAAGAGCTTGGAATTCTTTCAACACATTAGCTGCCCTTCATTGACCAGGCACACTTCACTGGTCAACATCGTACATCTCCAAGACTGTGGTTGGAAGTTTGATAAATGGCTTGATGTGCCATTTCATTTCACTGTGCAAGGAATGAATAATAGGATTGCACAGAAACAATTTAAGCCACAACAGGTGCCTTTGAGGCACATTTTCAAAAGCACCTATAGAATTTACAGAATGGAGAAACTATTGTACACCAATCCGAACTTGTCTACACCTATAAATGATTTACTAAAAGTACTTATTAATATTCAGTTAGCAGCTAGTAACTATTCTGCACAGCTCCACATGTGGATGCCTTATGCTCATACAGCAGCATTAATGTTGGTAACTAGTAAATGGCTGTGTTGCAAATCAGCTAGAAACAGAGATTTAAAGGTTTAAAAGTCACGTTCATTAGGAAGAAGTTAACAAACAGTACAACACTGCCTGCTGGATTAAAAAAAAAAAAAAGAGACAGTGAAAAAATCAGAAAAAGATCGTGAGCAAAGCTACATTACAGTGGCAAGCAAAAGTTCAGAAGCACAGACTGCCTGAGGTGTTTCAGAGGAGCTTCCCTTTTGCAGGTGGGTCAGAGTCCTGATTCATGCCTCTTACTTTGCTCCCAAATGGGAGCGGCAGCCCAGAGCTCTGTAGGGCTCCACAGGGGAGGACCAATTCTTTTGTTGTGTCATTTGAGAGACAAGAAGGATATGCTGAGGTTACTTCTCACTGGTCTGTTTTGTTTAGGACTGGAGCTGTACAATCCAGGGAAACTTAGAGCTGCATTGAAATTGAGCCTTTGGAAGAATCGCAGTACCAGATAAGCACCTGTATAGACAAAGGAAGCTTGGAGTTATTTAGGGAAAATCGTACATAAATGCCATGGAGATTAGAGCAATATGCTGCTATTTCCACATGTGTTTTTAAAGTTTTTTGAAACAAGGATCTACAGGGCAGAACAATTGTATTGTGCACCAGTGCCAGCTCAAAACTGTCAGCAATTAGTTTTCTTCAATAGTCATTATGCTTTTTCTGTGACAATAAAACTCTGAATATTATGCCTCCTAGCAGATTGTAGTGCATTTCCTCTGTAAATTCCCCAAAGTGTCAGCATGAATCTCTATGCCAGCATTGCAATTATAATGAGGAATGTTCTGAATGTGTAAGTCTGCCTTCAACCATCTGGAACACCTTCTTTATTAAATTTGTTTTCAGTGTTTATATAGTCTCATGGTAATTAATTTAAGAAATAAGTAGATTTATCTCATATTCAGGAGCCTGTCATTCTTCCATTTAATGACAATTTGAAAAATTAAAGACAGTTGTACGTATCTGTATCCAGTATACTGATATATGTCAGGTTTGTTACAAAAAACCCCACACATTTTAGACTTTTGATCAGCATATTTAATACAGAGATAGGAAGTGATATAGTTTTGCACTTGTTAATTAAGAGTGCCAAATCAGATCTCAGCACAAAGCAAGGTCATCGAGAAATTAGCAATACTGCCATATCATTATACTTTATGATATATGATGTGTAGATACACAGGATGTGCTCCTCTGAAGCAGACAGGAACTTTAGCTGTCCTCATCTCCAGAAATGTGCAGGGATCACAAAGATGCGCAATCCCCGAAACACATCTAACTTAGCAGTTATATTTTTACTGTAATGACTAGTAACTCCCCCCCCCAAAAAAAGCATGAAAATATTTTATACAGCATAGGACTGCATTAAAAAAAGAAAGAAAAAAAAAAGAAAAAAAAGGTCAGCAATTGGCCCAAAGGCCTATAGTAGTGTGGCTTGAGCAGCTTATAAACTAGAAATAAGATTTTTATCTAACCTTGAATTGCATTTAATCACAGAAAGGATAATGCATTTACTTATACCACAGCATAGATGCACCATTAGTTTTTTTTCCTTTTAATTCCAGCCAGTGATTTGAAGTATTAATAGCCTTCATAAATTTTTTTCTAACTGATGTAAGTACAGATATTAGTCTTATTTGCATAAGCATCTCTTTGCATCACTTTTCCATGGACTAAGAGTTTACTAAACTCATTATGCTTTGTAACAGAATTGGTCAATTTGTCTGTAAACAAGGCTGATCATTTTGAACTACATCCCAGTTTCAACTAGCAAATCCTGCTTGAACCCATGTCAAGACTTGTAAGAGTATTTGTTATGTGGATGGTTGGTACTCACCAAGTCATCCGAGTGAACAACTGTTGTGGAGGATGTTATTCCTCTTAAGAGGTTTTCAAACATCTAGAAAGCCATTCACCAATAACAGCCTGATCCTAAAATACAATTGATAATTATCCGCAATTAACCAGTTGCCATAAAAAAAATGTAGGATCACCTGAGTCTAGATCTGGTGAAGACTTAGACATCCACACAAAAATACACTACTGCACATTTTCTATGGAATTTAGGTCATGTATTTTGCTTTTGTACCTTTGGTTCATTTTAATGAGAAGCAACTTGCTGGTTACAGCAAATATCCCAAGACCAGTCCCTTAACAAATTCTTTGTACAGTTTGTGAGAACTTAGTAGTGAATTTTGTCTTTTATCTTTCACTAGGAAACCACAAAGACTCTCAAGTAAATATGACTAAAAAGAACTTCAGGCAGGAGCATTAAAAACTGTATCAGAGAACAGTCATTCAGGAGTAAACAGGGGATAAAATTAAAAAAAAAAAAAAAAAAACCCCCCCCCCCCCCACACACACTAATTCTACTGTTTAACTCACATTGTCTCTCAGAGAAAGAATAGCTATAAGTAAAATAATTAGGTCTACTCTTCATTATAAGAGACTGCAGTGAATATTTAGAAAAACTTCTAGCAGAATTCTAGGCCAGAATTCTCCTTAAAACTGTAAGCACATTACCCTGCAAAGGCAGAATATCCATTTAGGTGAGCGGAAGGATGTTTGGAAGATTCAGTTTTAATTAAAAGAACTGAAGAATTTGCTCTCAAAGCTTCACAGGTCTGCCTAAAGAAATATTTCAAATTTAACAGAGTTTAAGCTCTCAACTCTTATTTATAATTTAGGCTTAAGTGGACAATTTGTTTATTCATATTTTTCATGTTTATTCATAGCTTTTTTAATGGGTCTATGCCGTTTCAGTATAATACACCAAGATCTAAATGCTAGCTAGGCTGATTTTATTTGAATTTAACACTATGAAGTATGTCTAAATACACTTTGGTTATCTCACTGATTCTGTGAACTCCATACACCCCACACAAGGTGGCAAAAAAAAAAAAAAAAAAAATCCCTATTCAACTACTCAAGCATTTCTACATGTCCAGAATATGGAGGGCTGAAACACGCTTCTCTGAAAGTCAGAGGAAAATTTTCTAACTATTCCAGAAGTGACAAAATTAAACCACTATGTGAATTCAGTCTTACCAAGCAAAGAAATTCCAAAGCTATAGCTTGAAACAGCAAAATAGCATACACCAAAGAACTGAGGGAATTCATTTTCCTTCAGAGTTGACTTTTCACAATCACACATTTCTTGTATAAGACACACCAGGTGAATTTATATCAATGGCAAAGAATACATTCTTTTGAAGTTAAACAGCAAATACAATATGAAGCATATTAAATTAAATATTTGAGGCTAGTAAAGTTATGGCTGTGGTCTATGATCAATAGATGTCTTTTACAGGACAAAATTGCCTATTGGAATTAAGAGTTCATTAGTCACTTCAAAAGTAACCAGTACTAGCAATTTAAACAGACCTGCTGCCCAAGATGGTGTTAAAATTATCATGAGAAATACCAAAGCCATAGACTGGAGTATATTTTTCATGTTGCAGAAGTTTACATTGATTATACTCAAGAAAATGTTTTGTGGAAAAATAGCACACTTCAAAGATTTTTGCAGGGAAAGATATAGTGTGAGATAAACATTATGGGTCAGAAAAGCACAAAAGGAAGTTATAGATGGATATTTTATGATTTGACTTAAGCACTGAACTGCACCCAGTAAAAGCAGTCTTAAAGAGTGAAAAATGGTATAAAGATAGAGTTCTGTGAATAAGCATTCAAGATCTGCTTTTGCACTGCAATATTACAGGGCAGCAGAGTTACTGTTTGCCTGAATCAAAAACAAGGCACTAAAACTTAAAGACAGCTCTGAGGAAGTAAGTCTACTCTTAGATTTACTATAACCATGTATGCAAGTTGTTCATCAAATGATAAAACTGCTATCTATATTCATATCAAGTGGAAAGAATTAAAGCTTTTATATATTCAGTAACTCTTTTAAAACTTTCCTTCAGGACAACTCTGGTTAAAATCTTTTAGTTCTGGAATTGTCATTGCCACCTTACTGTCATTAACTGCTGGATAGCAGTTTATTGTAAAAGTTACTGTGGAAGAAGTTACCCACACTTCAAGGGGCATCTGCAAAGAGCTTTAGTTTGGCAGAGACTAGAAATACCTTTCCAATGGGTTTTGGAACTGGCGCAAACACCCATTTCTTTCCCAAGGCACTGGGGCCCAGACACCCAGCTAACAGGCTAAATGAAGGCACTTCCACAGCCCAGCCAGCTCTGAAGTCAGCTCCTACACCTAACACCTGTTTGCATTTATCTGAGTGCGGACTGCGCTGTGCCGTTAGACCACAGTCTCACAGGAGCATTTGCAAGCGCTCATGCAAGTCAAGTGCAACAACTCAAAGAGAGCAAGCACAGACCAGCCAAGACCCATTTTAAATTCCAGTCAGCACCCATGCAACTCCCTCCATTTTAATCAGCTTTTGTGAAATAGGATATTCACAGCTGCTCTCACTCAGCTCTACAGAACTCCCCTGACTTCAAAGCTCAGCCAGCAACCCACACCAGGACTTCATTTTCTCCTACAAAGCATGACTCCCTCACCCACCTCCCTATCCCATCCCCAGGGATGAAGCAGAGAGGCCTGTGGAACAGCTGTGGCACAGATGTGCCAGCAGCGAGTTGCAGAAGCCAGCAGGTTGCTTTGTCACATATTCATAGCAGGCTTACAGCTGCTTTCTGCCTGGCAAGGGAGCCAGCAGGGCCATAGCACTTGGAAATATTAGCCATAAGGCTTAGCTCCTTTGTTTCACCTGCTATTTTTGGTGAACTCAAGCTTCCTCATGATCAAAGGTGATCTATATTTGCTTAGCAGAAGCTTCCATGAGCTGGCACAGTTTCCTACATACTGTGTTTTATGAACAGGCCCATTTGAGATAAAATCCACTGTTCTGTTGTAACCAGATTATCATAATTATAGTAGTATTTCAAAATATCTTAAGGTAGTTTCAAGTCAGAGTTCTTCATCTGGAAGCTAGAAATACAGCAATTCTCAGTAGCTTTGGGGGTAGGGGGCAGAAGATGCCCTTATTGTAGCTGATTTAATACCTTTTTACAGAGCTAAAAATAAAGTAACATATGATATTAAGGATATCTGATTTCCAAGATAACTACCACACAGAAAAACCCTAACACAGATGACTTCTCAAAAGACCATTTCTCTGGACTTTCACTGTCCCTGCTATGAAGCCAGAAACCCTTCTCCTCAAGCTCTCTTCTTTGAAAGACAGGAAAAGGGTTCCATATTCCCCAGCCAACAGCATTTGTCCTGGGTAGGCCCCAAAATCCATGATATGGTGTATTTTCTGTCTTGTCATGGCTGAGAACTAGAGAGGGAAACAAAATATCTACCAGTGACCATCATGGTTACTCCCCCCAAGCCTGCCTTACTTAAAAGGTGCTCCGACCTTAGCCAGGAGGACACATCCATCCTGACACCTCTCTTCTGCCACAGAGCATCTTTCTTTTCCCATCACCAAAATCAAAACTGCTTCTACTGGCCCCATCACTGCTGTATCCAAGCCAAATCTCCTAGTCCCTCTGTGAAACACACTGCAGTGTATTTGTAGTAGAAGAGATATCATCGCTAATACCAAGGTTTTGTGCGAGAACCTCTCTTTCCATTTCAACTCAGTTAACTTTCATATTTTTGTACCAACAATAACTAATCTAGAAAAGCAAAAAAGGAAGCAACTTTAAGTATCATTTAATGAGATACTTTATATATATGAAAAGCAAAGAAGAGCCAGTATAAAGTACTCCAAAAGAATCTCAGAGCATTGGTTTAACAGTCTGGGAACAGCCTAGACTCCATAACTTTTCTCTCTTCCACTATCCTCATTTCAGTACCTACACACAAAGAGAACACCAATTGCCTTAAAGCTCCTGGGACAAGTGCTCCAAGTTCCTCTATCATTCACCAGCTCTAAAAAGACCTGCCATACTCACCTGTTCCTCTGCATTTTCTTCTCTCCATTTCCACCTTTGTGACTGCATAAAGTCTTTTAGAATTTAATTGCTATGCTTATGATCATGGAAAAGCCAGGATGCTTTAGAAGAGAGGCCTGCTCATTTCCTTGTGATCAGCCAATGAAAAATAGAAGTTGTTACCTTAAGCTATTTTATTTTCTAGAGACCACGTAACAGTACAGTCACTTAAGCATTGTAAGTGCAGCGCATGCAATTACATCTCACCATGAGCTTACCAGGAATTTAGGTCCCAGAAGTCTCAACTGGGGGGGGGGGGGGGAAGAACGCGCACACACACACCCCTACCTGAAAGGTCAGCAAGGATGGAAGAAATACTTCAGACAAAATAGCAATAGAGAAAGCTGGGTTCAGAAAAGCATTAAGTATTATTCCAGTTGTACCAGGGTAAGTAGCTTTGGTTTGCAGTGCCCCATGCCCATTTATGTTAAAGCTCTGTTTCAGAGCACAGAACTCTTCCTCCTCAGTGACTAACATGCAGTCCTTGGATCTGCCCCACTTCTACCATAAGTAGGAATATAACATTAAGCAGTAGACAACACCCATCCCAGTGATATTATTCATTCTATAATAGACCAGTTTTGTCAGCATTAGATATAGTTTTGCCTCTCCACTCTTTCCCATCCTTAAATAAGTTAACTCATTGTAGCAAATACCAGAAAATATTCACTCTTTTGGATCTGCACTAACCTATTGTCTCATCTGTGCTCTGTATATCTCCATGGAAGATTCTCAGGATCTACATCATCATTCAGCTCATTTTGATTTCTAGTGTAGGCACAACTACAGCAGAACAACATACACTTAAGTGAGCCTTTGTAACTGCACCAGGCTGCAGAGATAAATATTGATTTGACTGCTTTGTGCACGAGTGTCTGGGGCACAATCTCCACGCCTTTTAACCAGCCACATCAAACTGCACCAAATGAAGAACATGGGAAACAGCTATTCAAAAGCTTTAGCAAAAAGGACATCAGCTGCAAGTCAGTTGTATTACAGCCCTCTCCTCTCTCCCTAAAATCATATTATAAAGTTAGCCTATTTTTATACACCATATATAGAGAGCATCTGTGTTTTCCCTTTGCTCAGCAGTGCCGAGTACTATGAAAAGCTGCATTCAGCTGAGTGATATGCTTTAAACCATAGGTGCACCAAATTAGGAAGTCAAATCTAAGGGTGGGTGGCTCATTAAAAGTAGTGATGTTTGCTAGCCCAAAGAAATAGCCTAGAATCTGATTTCTCTTACCAGCCACACTGCAGACATTTTATAATCTGGTATGAGTGGACTGCTCAACAAGGAAAGAGACAGTTTATAGCTGGCACGGACCAAGTTATACAACTTGACAGGAGTGACTACACAGCCCCAGAATCCTGCACACAACAGCACATATCTGTGCCTTAGTTTCTCTTTGTGTAAGTTGCAATTAGATATAAAAGAGCAATTATGTTCACTTGAGTGTTGCAAGATTTACTGAATGTTTGCAAAGCAGAGCTTAAAATGAAAGGTCTCTTTGTAATGAGAAGTGCTAGTGATCAGGAGAACCAGGATGAGAATCGCTGAACAGTGACCCTAATGTGTAACAGGCCCTCAGGGAGGCTATGAGAGCATCACAATTAAAGGAATTCATCACCCTTCTGTCCCGCACCACTTATTTGTTTTAATGTAATGCATAAGAAAGACCAAGGAAAGGACAGAAAACAAGGAAGAGCTCTGATAAACATTCCCTTTCAAGCCCCATCAACCCTGGGGATGCCAATAATATTTCTCATAGATCAAATTACTCACCAGACCATCCAATATCTCAACTGCTAACTTGGAATTCAGGTGCAATGGCACAACTGTGGGCAGTCACCTAGCATTTCTGTACTTTTAATAGACAAACAGGTGGAATCTATCAACCCATCACAGTAACCCACCCAGGGCCACCTGCACCTTACCACACAGTGCAGAAAGGAAAAATTGTGAATACCCAAACACACTTTACATAGAAGGAGGAACTCACATCCATGCCCTAAGGGGCATTATAAATTAGTAGAACAAACGGAAGTAAAGGAAGGGGCTAGAAGGGCTGCTGACTTTGAAGAAGCATATCTTTGCTACACCAAACCTCCCTTGCAGTCACCCTCCAAGATAACTGCCCCTGTAGCTTCTACATTAGCTGCCATGCCACAGAGCCAAGGCATGCAGTGCTATGCCAGTCAGCAGGCTGAAGTGGGAACCAGCCACTCTTCCTGGTTTACCACCCCAACTGCAAAAAGAGAATTATTTTTCTATTTAGCTTTGTTGCTGTTTTTTTACTTCTTATAGCCTTCAGAAAGGAAAACTAATTGGGAGCCTACATTTTCTAAAACAATTCAGTTCAGGGGCAGGGCAGGGAGGCATAAAGAGATAATAGGTAGAACAACAGACCACAATCTATAGATAAACTATACTTGCAGCCCAACTTCAGATCTTCCCCCAACTGCCTTTGCCCTCAAGAAGGAATCCAACAGCAGCCCAACACTTATAACAACAAAATTGTTCCTTCTTTCCTAAAATATTAACAGCTTTAACCATAAAATATATCCATGTAGTTTGTTTCATGGAGTCTAAAGCAGAAATACAGCTGTGCAACCTGACCTCCACACTACCCAAAGTGCACTCAGCAGTTTCCCCTGAGACCAGCCACCAGCAGCCATACAAACAAGAAACACAAGCACACAGCCTCATCACCTCCCTGCTGGCAGGGCAGCAAACACCATACCAACATAGAGAAAAAGCTTCAGATATTGCCTTTTTTCCATAAAAGGCAAACTCACTCATAAGAGTACCATTAACCTCCTTCAAACCAGACTACAAATCCTCCCAGAGCACCAATGTGGCACTAGTTTCCTGAAAGACTTTTAAATCAGCTGCTGGGAACCAAGGCCAATTAGTGATTTCTAGCTCTCACCTTGCCAGCAAGCCCAGCTGCCCCTCTGTGTCCTCAAAGGGCCCATATATCCTATTATGGCATACAAGCTAAACATCAGAGTGCCCAATTTGAATGGTGAATGCTTTCACCCTCAGACATTACTTACTATTTGTTTTACTGTGATTTGGCTTTTGTCTTCTGGATTAAAAGCTCTTCTTATAACAGATATTTTCTCCCTTATATTTACCAAATCCATATGTTTGAATTAATTTTATTGAATTTACTATGACCATTTATGATCTGTTATAATGCTACTCACTTTTAGACTGGGAAGAGAATTCTAGAAACTGCTAGACTCTTACCTAAGCTATGATGCAGTAACTGAAGAATGACTACACTACACCAAGGCAGTGGTAGCAATAACTTCATGAAATTCTAATAGTGTTCTTTATTTTTGTCAATAAATAGGAGCAACTGCTGCTTAAACTACCATGTATTCACAATGATGTTGCTAACAAACATCACTGCTTTCAAAAGCTCCCCCTTTTCTTAAAAAGAAGAGAAAAAATAGCATCGTGACTGGAAAAGCAGTTTTAAAATAATTAGTGTATCTGGTATGGCAGACACTGCTACTTTAATTCGGTTTTGACATCCACACAAATGAGTCTGTTAAAAATGAAGCAGGCATAGAATGATATAGTGCTTTCTTGAATAAAAACATATAATAAAGGTGGTATTTAGGTTTCAGTTTCTTTTTCCATACTATCAGCTGTCAACCTTTCAAAGTATCAATCACTAGGAATTGAAATCATTAGAAACAATTTCACTGAAAGCCTATGGCAGTCTTACCAAGATGTAAGTGAGGCAGAGTCTATCCTGAAGCAAATGACATTTGGGTGAAATTGTTCAGAGTTACAGCACCATTCATTATAACTTTTTTTAACATTACTTCTAGAGTTAGGCAAAAACAATAAAAAAAGCAGGAGTGAGGTCTTACAGGCTTTGCCTTTTTATTTCACAGAATAAAAGTGGGTCTCATTTTCTACTTCTTGAAACAGAAAATGACTTCTTAAGCCAAACTTTTAATTGAAATAGCTTTACATTTTTTGCTTTGTTTAGAATGCCTACTTTCAGGAAGCTTTCTCAACAACAAAAGAAAAAAATAAAAATGACTTGAGAGGAGATATTCTGTAGATTCTGCAAAAAATTCATTAGAATAACACAAAAAAAACCCCCACAGTCTTGCTATCCAGAAGCGTGGTAAGAAGCTTTGATGTGTTTGAGTTTGAAACTCTACTTATATGGTTACCACTGTAACCTTGTAACATTGTGAACTACTCATATATTTGTAGATCTGGCATTGATTGACCTATCCTTAAAAAAAAAGTTATAATGTTACTCCAAGTTTACAAATACAGAACAAAAAATATTAGGAGTTAAATGACTCACCTAAATACCTTAAAAAACATGTAGAAGGGAAAGAAGCCTCAACTACTGACTTCCCACACATAATTCTAAGGCCAGACTTTCTTCCCAGATTTAGTGTGGTTATAGCTAAAACCTGGATGAGAAATGGATCCTTTAGATGTGCCATATGTCTGCAACTCTAGATTGAGGTTTTACCTGCCACTTGCCATTTTTGTTAGTGGACATAGCAGCCTTTGGAGATGACTCCAATGTACCCTTATGTCATAACTAAACCATTTTCACAAGTCTTCTGCCAAACCTTACACTCTGATATTTCCCCCAAAGATTATAAAGCCACTGAAATGGTTAGTGATCAAGAAGGGTTAGTCTTCAAGTCTCCAGAGAAGGAGACTCCACAGCCTCTCTGGGTGACCTGTTCCCGTGCTATATCAAAGAAGTTTTTCCTCATATTCAGATGGAACTTCCTGTGTTTCAGTTTGTGCCCGTTGCCTCGCGTCCTGTAGCTGGACACCACTGAAAAGAGTCTGGCCCCATCTTCTTGACACGCTCCCTTTACATATTTGTATATATTGATAAGATCCCCTCTCAGTCTTCTCTTCTCCAGGCTAAACAGGCCCAGCTCTCTCAGCCTTTCCTCATAAGAGAGATGCTCCAGTCCCCTAATCATCTTTGTAGCCCTTTGCTGGACTTGCTCCAGTAGTGCCACATCCCTCTTGTACTGGGGAGCCCAGAACTGGACACACCAGGACTGAGTAGAGGGGGAGGATCACCTCCCTCGACCTGCTGGCAGCACTCTTCCTGAATGCACCCCAGGATACCATTGGCCTTCTTGGCCACAAGGGCACATTGCTGCCTCATGCTTAACTTGGTGTCCACCAGCACTCCCAGGTCCTTCTCCGCAGAGCTGCTTTCCAGCAGGTCAGCCCCCAACCTGTACTGGTGCATGAGGTTATTTCTCCCTAGGTGCAGGACCCTGCACTTGCCTTTGTTGAACTTCAGGAGGTTCCTCTCYGCCCACCTCTCCAGCCTGTCCAGGTCTCTCTGAATGGCAGCACAGCCCTCTGGTGTATCAGCCACTCCTCCCAGTTTTGTATCGTCAGCAAACTTGCTGAGGGTGCACTCTGTGCCTTCATCCAGGTCATTGATGAAGAAGTTGAACAAGACTGGACCCAGTACTGACCCCTGGGGGACACCGCTAGCTACAGGCCTCCATCTAGACTCTGCACCGCTGATCACAACTCTCTGAGCTCTGTCATTCAGCCAGTTCTCAATCCACCTCACTGTCCACTCATCTAGCTCACACTTCCTGAGCTTGTCTATGAGGATGTTATGGGAGACAGTGTCGAAAGTCTTGCTGAAGTCAAGGGAGACAACATCCACTGCTCTCCCTCATCCACCCAGCCAGTCATTCCATCACAGAAGGCTGTCAGATTGGTTAGGCATGATTTCCCCTTGGTGAATCAATGCTGACTACTCCTGATCACCTTCTTTTCCTCCACATGCTTGGAGATGGCCTCCAGGATGAGCTGCTCCATCAYCTTTCCAGGGATGCAGGTGAGGCTGACTGGCCTGTAGTTTTCCGGGTCCTCCTTCTTGCCCTTTTTAAAGACTGGGGTGACATTGGCTTTCTTCCAGTCCTCAGGCACCTCTCCTGTTCTCCATGACCTTTCAAAGATGATGGAGAGTGGCTTAGCAATAATGTCCGCCAGCTCCCTCAGCACTTGTGGGTGCATCCCATCAGGTCCCATGGATTTGTGGGTGTCAAGTTTGCTTAAATGATCTCTAACCCACTCCTCCTCCACCAAGGGAAAGTCTTCCTTTCTCCAGACTTTCTCTCTTGTCTCCAGAGTCTGGAATTCCTGAGGGCTGGCCTGAGCAGTAAAGACTGAGGCAAAGAAGGCATTCAGTAACTCTGCCTTCTCTGCATCCTTCGTCACCAGGGCACCCACCCCATTCAGCAAAGGGCCCACATTTTCCCTAGTCTTCCTCTTGCTACTGATGTATTTGAAGAAGCCCTTCTTGTTGTCCTTGACATCTTTTATCAGATTTAATCCCAAACGGGCCTTAGCCTTCCTCATTGCATCCCTGCATACTCTGACAACATTCCCATATTCCTCCCAAGTGGCCTGTCCCCTTTTCCACATTCTGTATACTTCCTTCTTCTGGTTGAGTTTTGCCAGGAGCTCCTTGCTCATCCATGCAGGTCTCCTGCCCCCTTTGCTTGACTTCTTACTCATAGGGATGCACCGCTCTTGAGCTTGGAGGAAATGATCCTTGAATATTAACCAGCTCTCTTGGACCCCGTTTCCTTCTAGGGCCCTAACCCATGGGATTCCTCCAAGCAGATCCCTGAAGAAGCCAAAGTTTGCTCTCCTGAAGTCCAGGGTTGCGATCCTACTTAGTGCCCTGCTTCCTCCTCGCAGGATCCTGAACTCCACCATCTCATGGTCACTGCAGCCAAGGCTGCCCCCRACCTTCACATCTCCAACCAGTCCTTCTTTGTTTGTTAGCACAAGGTCCAGCAGCACACCTCTCCTTGTTGGCTCCTCCACCACCTGTGTCAAGAAGTTGTCACCAATGCTCTGCAGGAACCTCCAGGACTGTTTGTGCCTAGCTGTGTTGTCTTTCCAGCAGATATCAGGGTGGTTGAAGTCCCCCATGAGAACCAGGGCCTGTGATCGTGAGGCTACTTCCAGTTGTCTGTAGAAGGCTTCATCGACTTCCTCTTCCTGATCAGGTGGCCTGTAGTAAACACCCACAACAGTGTCACCCATGTCAGCCTGTCCTTTGATCCTTACCCATAAGCTCTCAACTCGCTCTTCATCCACCCCTAGGCAGAACTCGATACACTCCAGTTGCTCTCTCACATAAAGAGCAATTCCACCAGCTTGCTTTCCTGGCCTGTCTTTCCTAAAAAGCATGTAGCCATCCATGAGGAACCTTTTTTCTCTTTGAATTAACAGAATATCTAGGAAAGGCCAGAAAAGCCCATCACCTGCTACGATCTGCTCTCAGCTGGCTGCATGGCCCAGGGGAGATCTCACCTGCCATGCACAGAGGCTCCAGGCAACACGTGCTCTCCAACCACACCACCAAGTGAGACCAGAGAAGTTCCTCAGTGAGTTTTCAATCCCTCATATTAAAACTAAAAGAATGGAAAGTCTTTTATACCCACAGTTCCATAAGGATTTTTACCCTGCCTTCACCTTTCACTTCACCTTAACACTGCACTGACTTAGAAACTTGAAAAGGACTTAAACCAGCTCTACCACAGTGTCAGGTTCAAGAGGACTCTCCAGAGTGAATGGGTATGTGGGAGGGGTTAAGGCTGTCCCAGACACTAAAGCCAGGAAGGGGCAGACCAGGTCTAGTCTCATCTGACAAGACCTCAGCCATATTTGCTTTTGATTAGAGTGAGGCTGTGGAAAACCATTTGAGTGCCCATTCTCCACAGGAGACAAATGCAGAATGATGTAAATACCCTGAAGATTCAAAACAAGGTTTTAAGATGACAATCAGCAAATCCCTATTTTTTTAGACAGAGCTAGTCCCCTTCAGGCTAGGAATAAAAAAATGTGTCACTACAAAAAGATTTGTCATACGGTTTCTTGCTTCACTCTTCCTCCCCCAAATCTTCTATCTCCCAAAGGACTTGTAAAAAACAAAGGAAAATTTTTAGAATCTTTGTTATGAAGTTATAATTCTTAAATCACATAATTAAGATTATGTGGGTAAAAATGATAAAGGAAGCTGAAAGAGAGCTGCGAAAGGACTTCTCCCCTGAGCATTTCTTATGTTGGGGAAGGGCAGAGTTACCTTGCCCTAAGACCCAAGCTATGGTGAGGATTCAGGTTCAGACTCTGAGAAAGTCCAGAGCTAACATTGGGGTGGGACCAGAAAGGGGTTACCGATGAAAACTAGGGCATTTACTAGAATTAATCTTTGGACAATGATTTATGTAATTTTTGTCTTACTGAGAGGAAGATTCAGACCCTTTTTATGCACAATTTCAGTTTCAGATATTTGATGATGTATTTTGGCATGCAGAAATTTCCCTGTCATACCTTTGTAAAACTATAATATTTTCAGACAGAGATATGTAGAATAAAGCATTTTCTTGGCTATACACAATGCTTGGCAAAATCCAAGTTGGCCAGTACTAAAGACAATTTTCCCAACAGATTTTAGATGCTTACAATTGTCATTCAAATCATTTTACTTACAATACTGGATAATGTAACAAAGAAGGCACAGTGTAAAGGTTTCTAAGAATCTACAATGACAATTGTGTGCAGTGCTGAAATGATTACATAAAAGCAAACCAAATAAATGTAATGGAAAAACACTCTTGAGAGTGTTTCATATGTCATATTGCTTTTAAACTAATGGAAGATACTGTTGAAAACACAGCTTGCTTTGTACTTGCACACTGATTGTTATCTTAACAGGAAGTTTTCTGTTAAGCAGATTATATTTTGTCTATTTTTAAGCAACCAGTTACATTTCTGCTAGGTATTTTTAAACGTTTACCTTATCAGCCCATATAACTTGCTTCATCTTTTGCTTTGATAGCATAAGAAGAGCAGTTACTTTAATTTAAGGGAAAAGATTCTGACTTTAGACTGTAAGGGTAAAATTTTTGTCAGCTGAAACATCTAAAATGCAACCTTAAAAGCTGCATATTATTCAGCCTGTCATTTCTGTTTACTTCAGTGAGGAAAGTTTTTTGCTCTTTAATCCCATTAGCCCTGCTGAAATAGCAAGCTGGAGTCTGTACCATCTGGAGCCAGTCAGAGTTAAATGAACAGCTCCATTGGTGATGCTCAATTGTGCAACCCATTGGAAGTGCTGGTGTACAGTCAGTTTGAGCAGCACTGATCTTTAATTACTTACATAGAAAACAGGGAAGGAAAACCTAAGTGTTTTTTCCATACCTCCCCCTCATCTGCAAACCATGTTCTCAAGTCTGGCAGGTAGAGTAAAAACCCCTTCCCATAGAAGGATTCTCTGGAGGAACGTGACACAGACAAGGAAACCTCTCAGTACCTGGCTGGAGAACACAAAACATATCAAGAAAAGTGAAGAGATAGAGCAAAAGTGTTTGATACCTTCTAGTGTTTATGGGTTGAATTCTGTTTTCGTTTAAAGCAAGGACAAAATTCCACTCAAATTATCATATTGGCTTATATAGAGGCAAGGACTGAGAATTTTGTTGCGTTTTCTTTTTCTTCCCCTTAGAAATTAAGGTCTAAAAAAAAATCCAGTTCCCTGTTTTCAGACTGTGTTCCAGATGTGGATCTGCTGCATGGTCCTTTTATGAGCCCCAAGGGCCCCATCAAGCAGCTGGAGCAGGCTGATAGGGCTAGCAGCAGCCTGGGGCCCTGGTTTGGTGTAGTAGCAAATGAACAAAAAGTTTCAAATAACAGCAACAACTAAATGGTAAATACAATTGGTTTTCCATTTTCTTATTTTTCTCAAAATACAAAAACTCTCTTTTATTCCTTCTCCACAGGTTCCCAAGGTTTTCAAATGAGGTATGAAAACAATCCTCTGTTCTGGAAAATTCTTCTTCTTTTTTTGTCTGTTTGCAGCTTCCAAACTACAAATGTGGACAAAACTTGGAAGCGGGTGCTGAATAAGAAACAGTAGCAGTACAGAGGAAGGGCTGATGCAGCTGTGCCACGTCCAGAACCTGAGCTGTGCTGCTCCTGCACAGCACTGTGTTGTGCCAAGCACACGAATTAACCTTTTCAGAGCTGTGATGTGGAGACCTACTCTACTCAACTCAAACGCCACAGCCCAACACTCCTCTTTGTCTTTTCCATTTCAATCCATCATATCCCTTATCCTATCAGGGTGATCTAGGTTCCTGTCACCTTATTTTTTTCCAATCAGCTTTCGACTGAATTGGCCACTTAGTTACTGATCTAACACTGTAATTAGCCTACTAAAAAACCTAATAAATAGTCTGCCTGTTGAGCAATGTTTGTCATTTCTCTATTGTATCTTCTAAAATAGATGTGTGCATTAACAAAGCGTCTGTAAGAAAAGACATATGCAGTTATGTCTTCCTTCCCTGTCAAATCCAAATACTGCTGCTTGTATTTGAAATTGTTCTAGTAGCCTGAAAAAAATGCAGTAATGCATTGTATTGAAGTAAGTATTTATGCTGAGAAATGAAATATGCAACAGTTTAGCCCTAGGACTTTTGAACTCCCTTTTCACTTTCACTAGTCTCTTATTCTATGAGCATGTAGAAAATTTTGCCATAGTGCATGGCTAAACTGATTTCATGGCTGTACTGTGTCAAACTTATCTTCTCTAAATTGCCAAGTAAAGAGCACTGGCCTATGTACAAGTGGATTTCCTTTCCCTCCTCCCTCCCCCTCCACAATCTCTAACGATTCCCTGCTTTACAATCATCAAACACCATCGTCAAATGTTGGAACAATTTTAAATGTGGGGAAAAAAAGATTGCAGTTTGTTAGGTTTTAATATCCTGACACTCCTTTGGGACTGAATGAATCTATTTATTTCCATATTTCCAGAATCTCATCGGGGCTCCCTGAACTATATATAATATATATATAATATTGCATATTACATATTGAATATATAATATTTCAGTTTTCCTTAGCAGATATCAACCTTAATTCTGATAAAAAGCTTTGATATATATGATCTAGTTCATATTGACTCTTAAGGCTTTTCTAACCTCTTAAGGCAATACTAATAAATCTTTTCTTTTTTCTTTTTACAATTTTCATTCTGAAACAGAAATTTTAAAGTTTACTTTACTGAATTTTTTCTTTACTGTTTCCACATTTTGTTTCTTAAACACTTATCCTGACTGCTTTTAGCATGTTGGTTAAAAATAAAGAAGAAGAAGAAGAAGAAGAAGAAAAACAGCATTAGACTCTTAGGCATTTGTTTAGAAATGAAATGTGTGCTTTAAGATGTATCTAAGGGAGAAAACTGAGATTCAGATTTCTAGTTAAGGGTAGACTGCTTCCCACTGTGCTTGCGAAAATAGCTGTGCTTTCACATCTAACCAAATTTTTCTAATGCACTAAACTCAGCATTTGTTTAACCTATTCCTCTGTACCTCCAGTCATGACTCTTGTGAAAGTACTTTCAGAACTGTTCTACTGGGATGATATTGCTCAATCCCATCTGCTCCTGGACATCTAGAGTCTATTTTTGAAACAGTAGGGAGACAAAAAAAGGTCAAATCAATGTCCATGGGAGCTGACCTGCTTATCACTGGAAATTATTACTAAGTAGCCTATGTATAAAACCTTGCTCTATTCTTTCTTAAATTTGAACCTACGGTGGTTCATGGGACAAACATCTCCAAATGGCCTAGTATGTCCTGCTGGGAGAAGGGAATGTGACATGATCCTGCCATACCTTGTCCCTGGGGCCTGGTGCTTAGCACCTACAGTGGGATATGAAGGAGGGCTTGAAACTCACAGGCAGCACTTCCAGTGAGAAGTTAGGGCCACCCAGAAATAAATCTAGCTCCATGATCAGCTTGGTATCGCTAATCTTCACTCCATGTCTGACTAATTATCTTACTGAGTATCTAGTCAGCTTCCCATGGATATTTTTTCTTAATCTGCCTTCACTATGTCAGTAAATATATCATACATCTTACACATACAGTGTTTCTTTCTCCTATTACCTGGTTATTTTGTGTGTTCTGTTTTGATACAACAACCATATACCTTACATGAAATGTTTGCTTTGGTCTGCATGAGAATTTGTTCTGCAAATATGGGTGAGGAGGAAGTCCCTAATGAGTTATTGCTAGTGAATATCCAAAAGGGCTTTGTTCTTGTGCAGAGAAGTCTCAATGATTCATAGGCCTCAAATGCATAGGCTGCAAAATAAATAGCTTTAAAGGGACGCAGGCTTTCCCTGACAGAGAGAACCAAATCTGAAACCCTGGGTAACCCACTTCTATTTCAGCAACTGACTCTTTTCAGATGCAAACCACTTCTCATTTGACAGATAATATATGTGAGCAGGCGCTAATGATCATCACAGGATAAGTGATGGATAACTCCACACTCGCTGTCCAAATCCCAATTTTAAACCAGCAGCTTCAGTCAGAGTGCCAGGTGGATAGATGTTGTAAATCTGCACAGCTGCAGTGGAGTCTATTCAGCAAACTTGAAGCAGCTAAAACGTTTGGCCAATTAGTCTTTAAATAAGCTTTCATGGAGTGGAAGAAGAGTTGGGTGATATGTTAATCTGAGGGAGTTTTAATCTGTATGTACACACTCTGCTGACAGGAAAGAGGATGGGTGGAATAGAACTAGTAAAAAGGAAGAATACTAAGCTGAAGAATGGGAAAGGAAACAAGTGTAAAAGTGGTTTTAATGGAACAAGATCTATCATGCAGAGTTGAAAAGCCAATTAGCACACTGAGTATGAAAAGCACAAGAACAAAATACAGGGAAGATCATCTAAGAGAGCTGAAATATGGGTGCTCCCAGCATGCAGACGTAAAGGAATTTAAGCCACATATACAAGAAAATATTTTTTAAAAAGAAATGAAATGCAGCAAGAATTCAGTGCAAACAAGCCTGTAATTTGTACCAAAGAGAGAGAGTTCTGGAATATAAACAATATAAACTTTGAATTTATGAGTGATTATTCTGTCCTTAGAGGGGTAATCTGCTAGCACTTATTCAAAGAAGATCAGACTGAGAGGTCTTTTGCTCTCCTCTCCTACGGCTGGATAAAGAAAACTACTAGGCAGCATAAGATGTTTTCAAAATGTTACAACTGAAAACAAAACATCTTTTGAGTTTCTGTCAATAACTTACACAATTGGGCTTACAACTCCTCTAAAGCAAGAGAAAATATTCTGGCAAAATATTTACATTCAGATAGAAGAACATTGAATTAGGCAGTGTAGGTGCTTCCTGCAGGCTAACTGAAAGCAGATTTGTAATTAGGAACAGCTCTGCCCTGGGAGCTGTGTCAGCGATAGCTGTCGGTACAACTCTACTTCTAATAGGAAGGCAAGCCCTAATCTCTGCAACCAGTGTGACATACGGTCACTAGCTAGATTTGTCAGTCCATTAGGTAATCTTCTTGGTGTAACAGCCTTCTGGGGAAGAGTCATTAAAGATCTCTGAACTGACAAAGCAGACAAAAACACTTGTGCATGAATTTGTAATTAGTATTTAAAGCTTACCTTTCTGCTGAAATCTTGGTGGAACAATAACACAGGAGAATCATTGGAGAAATCAGACTGGGGAAGTTTGTAGAAAATAAATAAACTTCCATAGACACCTTTTTGTTGGTATTGATGTGTTTTACTTCAATGGTTCAGAAAAAAATTCTTGTAGTAGGTGTCAGTAATTTATTTTTCTAACCTTAGGGAAATTACTTCTGTGTTTTGTATAGTCTAAAGCTGCAATTTGTGTATTTAATATCTGAGGTGTAAGTACCTGAAAAGGGAAATTTTATTAGGGTGTTGAATCCTTTCTTATTCTACTTGATTTCATCTTAAACTTTTTCCCCATGCTTAAAAAATAAGTCACTTAACAGGAGTTCTTTGTATTTCTTGAAGTAGTCAGTACCTCAAGCTAATGTGGAGTCAACATCCAGGATTCTTAAGTTCATTTCTTAGTTTAGCCACTATGTCAAAATGTTCTTCAGTGTATGTGGAAAATAAGTTCTCTTTCCTTTAGATGAAGATTTGTTCTCTCAAATAGTAAAACATCTAAAGTTAGAAGCTAGTTTTACAAAGTTTGTTCAGGGTACCATAAATACTAAATAGCGAAGAAACCTGAGTACCTTCTCAGTATTCGGGATCTTTTCTTTTTGAATGCTTAATCCTGGTGGGTGTAAACAACTGCTGTCAGAGAAGTATTGCTGAGGCTATTAAATGAAGACTGGCTTATGTGGCTAAAATGTGCTATACACAGCATCTTCCTTCCAAGACACTACCCTCTAAAATCTTAATTTACAATTTTATAATTCATGAATTTTCTATAATTTGTATACTGGAAATAAAAACTTTGGAAGTGAAAGCTATCCTTAAACTTCCAGCTTAAATTCTGTAATATAAAGTAAAAAAAGCATTAACACTGCTTGTAGTTACAGGACCACTTATGCAAATAACTAGAACCAAATATAGAAACAACTTCTCCTATCAAAGCTACTAGCTCTACTAAAGATAGAATAGTTTCCATGACAAGAAATCCGCCAACAGTTTTCTATGCTACTAGGCAACACTTACAAAGTCAGATGACAAGACTCTTCTCGTTAGTAACAATAAAGAATTAATGACAACCACCAGCAGAAAATAAATTTGTATTTTGTGCCAGTGAAGCTGAAACAGCAGCAGTTTACTGACTCATCAATAGCACAATTTTCATGAGACTTGCCGTTATTTTGACATAGTCAGAAGTTAGTCTGAAGCATAGCAGGTTTTGCTCATTCTGCTGTGTGCAGTATGTGCATTTATTCAACTGCTAGCCTTTTTCAAACTAAGACAGAGCCTCTAAATGTTGCGAAATACTGGGAACACTTTGCTCTGTGGTTAGTGAACTCCAAAAGATTAACACAATCACGTCTATCAGTGAACTAATCAATGTTTAACACCTATAATATATCAATCTTCTCCTCATTCTTCATTTTTGTTACCAGTAGCTTAATTATTTCATTGAGATGCAGTTATATTCCCCATGAAAACCATCATTACGGCAGTGGTCCTATGTCACTTACTGTACAACTATTTGTAAAGCTAGAATGTGTGTTATTTTAAAAAATGAACACAAAAACAAACTACTGGTTATTGAATATTTCCCTGAATTCCTACCATCAGCTGTGTCACTTGTGGATCACCCCTAACACCATCTTTTCATCTTCTTTAGTCCAGTCTATGGAGTCATCATCATCAATCATACAGCATTCGGCAATAATTGGAATGATTAATTAAAAAAATAAAAATGATGAAAGTGGGAGAAATTCATTTTCAAGCCTTACACAAAATCTATATCCCACTTTAATTAAATACAAATCCCAGCAATATAAAAAACCCCAAATACCTCAGGACTGGAAACAAAGCTCACTTAACATCTGACATAAAAGGGTTAAAAAAATGTTGCTCAGCTTTTGTCAAAGTCCGGACATCCTTCCTCTGTCCCACTCTGAAAGGCTGTTGCTTCTAATCTGGAGCTGACTTGAAAGACATGGGTACAGCTGTGGCCAAAGCCCCATGTAACTCAGAGAAAGTGCAGTAAAAGTCTCCATTTTACACATGCATTTCTGCTGATTGGCAATCACCACTTTCTCAGGAGTCCAGTGATCTGATTCCACTCTGCTGGGTGTGCTTAATCCATCAAATATGCTTGGCTTAACACTTCCACAAGAGCAGAATGCATGTATGGCTATGCTAATCTGTGTAATTAAATTTATCACTGATCTATCTTCATCCTGCTAGATTGGAGACTGTTTTTAAATCCTGACTCAAAGCTAAACTTGCAGTATGAAAAATGATGAGATAGCTGGCAAGCCTTAGTTTGTTGTTGAGCACAATAAACCAGAAGATCATAATGTGCTGGATATTTTTTTTCCAAATGAAAGCAAACCCATGAAGATTCCTTGAACTAGTTAATTTAGTGTCGGTTTTGAGCTAGAAATGCAAACCTGCATGTTAATGAAGACCTGAGCTAATAAGCAGTAGAGAAAGGCTGAGCCTTAGCATAAGTTAGTGTTCCAAGTAAGCTGACATTCAAAGTCAGATGTGCAGCAACTTCGCCTGTCGGCAAAATGCAATGTAGGTATACTTGTGTTACCTATTAATTTCTTAAACTTTGAGTATTTGATTTTGCAGCCTCTGTGGTGCCCCTTTAAAGCTGTTGGCTAACTTAAACTGTGGCTAAATTCTCTCCCAATTGCCTTTTAAATTATTCAGTGTATAAAAATGATACATTTCAAAATTTCCTATCATTCTGTGACTGGTTCCTTAACCCGTTAAAATCCAGTGCTATTAATAAACATACTGTTGAGATCTGTGTTAATTTTCTAAAGATTTTATGTATATATGGGCATATGCACACATGCACACACATACATGTATATATATATACACACACACATATATATATATGTAGTATCTCCATGCCTGTAAATGTTTTGGGAATGCTAGAGAATATCTCTCCTCTTGGAAGTCTGTTTTGCTGGCTGAATTTTCAAGGAGCACAATATTTTCTAGACTCAATATTAAACTCACTATATTTTACAGAGCAAACAAAAATCCTACCAGATGGCTAGCCAGGGCTGTTTTAGAATGTCATCACTTTCCACACCCACCTGTCCCTCTAGATTAGAAAATGTGACTGAAGAGCTGGTTTCCCTCATAAACTTTTTCACTGAAGCACTGCCAGTGAACAGACGATGCCTTGCAGTTACCTTCAGCTCCCTCAGAGCACTCTGCTGCCATTGAGTAGGGTTGCCTTGCTCTCCTTTCTCCTTCCTCAGAGAAGGAAAATGTAAATTATAAAGATGTATGAATGCCCAGAGCAAAATGAGATCTAACTGAGAGTATAAAACTTCACTGTGTGACTAAAATCTGGATAAGACAGAACGTGAAGAAAAGTAAGATTCACGTCCCAAAATAGATGTGTACTAGAGTTGTTGATATCACATTTCTGGAACCAGCTGGAGGGTCCATCTTATCAGATTTATGCTGCATAGTATCTATTTACAAAATGAATGCACAGGTAGCTGTAACCAGCCTCTCAATAACTTTGGCCAATTTTTCATAAATCAGGCGTTTGCTTCTTCATTTCCAGTTTCTGCCTTCTCTCTACCTACTGCTTTGCAGGATGCTGAAACACAGCAGCATAAGCACTTCTGATATGTGATAGGAAATCTTTAGCATACAGCTTATCAAACTCATTATGAACAGATGTGACACTCCAAGTTCTTACTAGCGTCTCTCTCTCTACTCATAATTTTGTCTCCCACTCTGATCAGTGAACAGATCTGCATCCGTTCTTAGAGCTGGATATGTGCCAAGGTCAGCTAATTGGTGTTAAAACAACGTGTGTGCAATTATCCTAAGGAAAAGGGAAGGTAATTTAAGTTAGTTTATGTTAGTCATCAATAAAAGAGATCAATTTCAAATCATCTCATATTTGCTAGGGCTAGGTACCCAGACAGCTGCTTCAGATGCCAACACCTTCTGACTCATCTTTGTGTCTGAGAGCTTAGGAGCCTTTTTCAGCTTGCTTTTTTCCTTATTTGCATAGATGTATACATAAAACTTAAACTTACCTTTTGCAAAGTTCTCAAAAGGGTATTCATTTATTTTAGCAAGTAGAGTTGAGTTGTAAATTCTGTGAATGTCACAACTGCTTTAGCTGAAATCTTGCTCCACAGAAAGTGCAAACACATTTGAGTGCAAACACAGCTGAGTGCAAACAAACATCAGTTGAGCCAGGAACATCAGTTTAGTAGAGTTTTTAAAGATTAATCTGAAGAATATTTTGGACATATGAGTATTAAAAGGAGTTCAAACACAAATGATGGTTTAATAGCTATTACTTTTAGTATAAGAGTGCATAGATTTCCCAGGTGGGACAGGGTTTCTTGCTGATGCTCAGGGAGAGACAGGACAGCTCCTGACAATCTGACAGTCCAAACCACCGAAACCAAGGACGACGGTGGCATGAGCCCCAGCCTGAGCACAGGAATGAGTGAGGCTGAACTCAGAGGAAAGTCATTCACTCAGGCCATGGCAGAGATGAGGAAATAACGTGTCCTTTCTGGCTGCAGCCCAATGCTCCATCTGCTTGATGGTGCTGTCGTTACAGGCTTTTAATAACTGTACCCGTGCTGAGATCAAAGTTTGTGTTCCTGAGTGCTACAAACTAATAAATCCTTTCTTTCCTATCCTAGCTTATTGCTCTGTCCAGGCATACTGTTCTTAACCTTTTCCAGTTTGTGAGGGACAGTCTCAGAATTTGCTGAGCTAGTTGCTCTCCAGTGGCGGGCAAGGAGTCTGGAGGAAATGGGATGATTAATTTATGTCACTTCCAGTTTGCCTTCTTGCTCCTGCACTGCCACTCTATAATTTAGTTTTTTATTGCTGAACAATAGTTGCAAAACTGCCCTCAGGTTCTTTCTCCTCCTTGTATTTATTTATTTTTAATTAGGGTAGCCAGCTTTAAACTACCTAAGTTATTGTCTACTGAAGGGGCTGGTGAATGAGAAGGTCCTTAACTTTTCTGAATGGATGCTTTTATTATGTAATTCCAACAGCCCTGAAGTGACCCTGAAAACTGTTGTGGTCACATGGTAACTGTTTTGCTTAGGGGAAAGGCAAAGGCAGTTGTCAGCAGAAAACTGTGCATTTTAGAGGACTCAGAAGTGTATGCAGGCGATAGATAATTAAAATAATTTCAAATATTTGTTATGCATTTCTCTATATTGCAACTCTTGTCCAGTTGTTGAGCTCATATAAATGGGACATTAACAACCTTACGTTTGGCCTAAAACAAATTTTTGCTTTAAAGAACTTTCTTCCAAAGAAAGAACAGTGATCCAAAGAAATGCAACAATGTATTTAAACTGATAATTTTTTCTTTCTAGCCATACAATTTTAATATTGTTTAAAGATCTAAGAACTAATCCCTGCAGGACATGCTACAAACACATCCACTTACTGACAACTCTTTGATTAAGGTTACATTTTGTGACCTTTCTGTTAGCCAGTTTTTAGCTTAAATGCATACTTTTTAAGGTCAGCCATGTTTTATGGCTGTTTTGGCAGCATTTGCATTTCTCGGCCAGCATCTGTAATTAGTAATGGTCAACTGGGTAACCAGGTTAAATGTGAGATGTAGATAATGGCAGAATTAGTTTGGGGGATTTTTTGCAATGCCAATTCTACAGTTAAAGTTCACAAAATCAGTGGAAAATGAAAGAAGGCATAATCAGGCCAGACAGGTCTTCCAGTCATTGATAGCAGTATTTTCAGCACTAGGGTTAAGTAATTGTATAAACTCTTTCAGAATCAGGACCTAAGCACCTGATTGAAAGATAATTGAAGTCAGTGTAAAAAGCTATATTCCAAACCACTGATATATCTTTAATTCAGTGTTGCAACAGGTACCTCTTATTTGTGTTTTTGACTTTAGCTCTGATCTGTCTGGTCTCCATCATGTTCAGTGATGATGAAACATAAGCAATGAAGAACATGGCTTAACTTTCAAGTAGGCCATTTGCAGGGCTGGCAGTAAGGCAAAGGAAATTCTTTTTTTTTTATGAACTGAGCAGGTTTGTTTGGGAATAGTAGAGTGATAATAAACACGCCATTTTGCATTGCCACTCTTGAGTGTCTTTTCAGAACAGAACCATATTTTATCTTGAAAGTATCTCTGCCAAGTAATATACATTAAACAATGTAGTTTTAATTATTGCTCATTAATTTTTTTTAGCTATGTGTAGCTAGCTTAGAATATGTGTTGGAGCCAATAGCCTGGTCTGACATTCATCAGAGCCATTGGATGGATTGTCATTGATTTTAATGGGCAAAAAATCAATCCCTTGAAAAGCATATGTTAAAAATTTAAAATGTGCTTATTCATTCCTTTGCTATCAAAAAGATTTCTTACTTACACATTCTTGTGGAACCATAAGTCTTAAGAACAATCATAATGGAGCCACTGTTAGCTGAGTTTAGTGACAGGTACTGCAGAATCAATTAAAACCTTGAAGTCTTAAGCAGGTGAGAGAAAAGTCTGATTTCCTTTCATGTTTAAAAGGTCACAAAAGTGAATTTGAAGCCTGTATGATAGAAGTGAATGACTTCCAAGTAAGAACCTGACATAGAGTTACTGGAGTTTGACAGTAAGTGTCAAATAATTCCTGCAGAGACTAGAAATATTCACTTCTGATTATTTATGAAGAAAAGTATCATAAGAATAAGGAAGTGTCTTTCCAAAGTTAGGCAGTGAATTAAATTTAACATTTTAAGCTCATCCATGTAATCAATAAGTACAAAGCAATTTTTAGTCTGGAATTTCTAACCCAGAAGAGGAGGCCAACACAACACTACTTCAGCAGAAGAGAAAACAAGTTGAAGAAAATGCTTTAGACAATAGGAGCGGCCTTTAAAGCTCTAAGGACTCTCAGAAAGATAACAACAGCTTTTAGAAAGTATTTGAATTCAAAAAACTTGCTGTCACACAAAAGAGAATTGGTGCTACCATTTCCCTATCTTGCCCAACCACGCTTTTTAGAGCTGCTATTGGTGTAAAGGGATCCTCACTCCATAAACTGGTAATGTAATATTAACAGTCTCCCACTAAGAAAAAAACTGAAATATTACCATGGCAACAGGAGAAGCTGTAATCTAGAAGCCATACCACTTCTACAGAGGCTGCACCTAAAGAAAGGCCAATGACTGAAGAAGGCTGAACCTAGCATAGAGTTTTTCCTTCTTTCTCGGTCTTTCTTGCTGCAGTTGACTGCTCATAGGCTCTTGCAGAAGTTAGGCAGCTGCACTTTCAAGAAACAGGCCAAAAAGGCCTGCACTGAATTTGCACATAGAGAAAACAGAGGTGCAGTGTTATTTATGGAAGAAGGTTAATACTAAACTAGCTATTCTTGTGATTAAAGAAAATGCTCTTTCCAATATAACAACATCCAAAGATTATGAAGGTGCCAAATACATAGCCTAGACTTGAGACCCCTCAGAGGTTGATCTAGACCTGAGCTTTGATGAATTAGATCCATCTCTAATAATGCAAGCTGCCTATACAAAAAAAAGTACCATGTTAACATTAGTATGTAACCCATAAAATAGTTAATGTCTAGACTGGAAGAACCCTGGTTCTTTTCCTCTTCTTTCCTCTTTTAGCAACACTAAGTGATGCCTTTACTCAGAAGTGTAAAGTATTTTCTTACACTTTTCAAAATACACTTAATTTTGGGGCCACATGAGTCAAATAAATGTGAGCAAATAGGAAAGAATTTAAAAAGCAACAGTTACAAAAGTCCAAATCATTAAAGACAATTTAATGAATCAAAGATTCTGTGAGTATCACACTTTGCTTCAGAGCTTTTAATTAGGTCTTTATTTAGAGTGTATCAAAGAACAGATGCTTTCAATGTTAATGGATAGCATGGAGCCATTAACTGTTAGGCATCCATTTCTAATTTAGTCTCCTGAGGAACCTCAAGAGGACAGAGTTTAAGGCTAGACCATCTTTCCTAAGCGGATGTGCCTCCATATATTTATTTTTAATCCACAAGTATGACATCCAGGGCAAGAGAAATGTCCAGAGAAGAGCCAAAGTACTGTTTTTATTTAATTGCATCTCCCAGCTTTTTCCATATCAAGAACATATGCATCTTCCCCTCCAAATGCAGTAAGTCAGAAATGAATAGTGGCCAATATCAATCAGATGAAGGGAATTCACCATTTTCAGAAAGACAATATCAGATATAGGGCTCTGGAGTAAACTCTACCTGAAGTACAAAACATTAAATAGAGGGAAGTGTGCTTAATCTAGCTTCATTTATATCAGTGGGAAGGCTCCTTTAATGGGCTCTGCATCTGGTCTATGGGACTGAGAAAATCTCAGAAGAAACAACTGGATGCAATGCCTTTCTTTAGAACAAGCAGTTGCACTTTGATTCTATTTTTCCTTATTAAATATGTATCACATTGCTTAGATACATTAGTGGTCCTGTTGGTTTAATCCCTGTATTATCTAATAACTTAGTAGAGAGGTTCTGCTTAAGTTTAATTAGTATTTGTGTTCCCTTAGGTGACATTTTTTCTCCTTGACTGCTTATTGGGCACTAAATTAAGTGGCATGTAATAACAGCCCCTCTTTCGGCTTCAGAATCCTATAGACCTTAATGAAGTTCTCCTTCTCAGAGCAGAATAACTTTCTTCCATACTAATGGGAATTGGATGTTGCTGACATTGAAAAGATTCTAAGTCCAAGAATCAAAAATCTCACAGCACATGGTGAAGACAACATATTTCTCCTCCCTAATGTTAGATTTTTATCTTATAATTGACTTACATGTCTGCAAACTGTGTAATTTAAGCATGCTTACCTTTGGAAGAGTGGGGTGCACAGTGTGCATGCATCCCATACAGCTTTGGCCATGATGTCTCAAGTCAATGCTAACGCATGCACAGAAAGAGTAGTTCTACAAATGATACTCCAAATGGGAGATTTGAGGGAAGATAATATGGTAGCTTCACAGATGTGTGTGGGTACTTCTTTCATTTGTGGGAGGCAGTCTTATTCCCATATTGCTTTACACCCCGCTGAAGATAAACGTCCCTGTATCTGCTCTGCAATTCATTCTGGACTCATGATTGTCTCTAGTCTCAGAGTTCTTCCATGTGATAACTTGATTGAAAGGACAGGCAGGAAAGGATGCCGGGACAGAGGCAGAGAATTAAGCATCAAGTGACTACTGCTAAATGTGCTGATTTAGCAGGCAATACCATATAGCACAAAAGGACTGTTTGATACCAAAATCTGAACTCATATAGCTCAATGGCCTTGAATACAGCAGAAAAGGCTTAGTTCCAATTCATGAACAATATTTGTATGATGACTTATTAGGAAGATGAAGGTTTAAGTTCAAAATCTGAGGAAAAACTGTGGTTATCTACCCAGAAACCAGTACTTGTGCTCTTTTCACTGTCATTTACAAGCAGGTGAGAATAGAAATTCCTGGAGCAAAATCCCTTTCTTTTCTCCTGCACCTAAGCCCTAGGATGGCATTAGGAGCAGCATGGTAGAAAAAAGATAAACCAATAAGAAGACAGAAGAGCAAAAGAATGATGGGAATAAGATCATGATATTTCACTGGGGGATTTAAAACTCAAATTTAGAATTGTAAATTCCGTTATTGCTCTTTCCAAATTTCATATAAGTACATGGTCTTTATTTTTGTAATTGTGTTCAGCTTCAACATTAGGTCTTTAATTTAGATTTGTTCATTTTATTATTATTAAATGTACCTAGTTTTTGATATAATGATGAGTAGATTTTTTGCTAGTTTTGGTCCATGACCTTGATAGGGAAAATGGGAGCAGGTTTTGGATGAAGGCTTTGAATTACAAAAATGTAAAGGACCAGATTGTGACCATATTTAAACTGTTCTTATTATGTAGTGGTTCCTTATGCTTTCAGTAACTTTCACTGGAATATCTTCAGTCAGATTCCAGCCTGAAAAATATCAGTCAAGCAACATATCAATAGCAAGCAATACTAATCTGTTACAGGCAGTTATTTATGTGCAATTTAGAAATAACAATAGAATTTTGGCTTTTGGATGATTTCCCTGAAAAAAATCCCATTATTCTTTGGAAATGTAACAGGGCTCAGCTTTGGAATTATGCATTTATATTGCTACAAAAAGAGGAGTTTTGTGATCTTTAGAGAGGAAATAGAACAGAAAAACTTCACATTTTTTTAAAAAGAAACTCATTAAAGTCAGTATTAAGTATAGTAATGCCATAATGATATATATCAATATTTCAGTTTGCTCTGCTTATTATTGATTTTAGATATTTTCTGTAAGCTATGCAGACTACACCTTCATGGAGACAATGTTTTATATATGTATACAGCAAAGAGACTTATACATATGTAAATATTTGGCCTTCAGTTATCTGTCCTGTTAAAGCAAAAAACAGGAATTTCTATGAACAAACACATACCTTGCTTTTAAACATAAAACAATTGTATTGGCTGCCTTCAGATATCAATAATTACAGCTTTTAATAGCTAAATATATCACAGCATGATGAGTGTTTTCCAATCTGAGCACAGAGACTATTAAACATCCTGTGCTAAGGCAAGCCCTGCAGCCTGGTAAATGCTGATGTTTTAATGAAGTGCACTTCCTGATTTTCTAATGGCTAATATGCAAATGCTGATGTTTAAAATGAAAACCTGTCTTGAACTAAGTATTCAGCTTAGAAATGTTTATATTTGCTCTTATATTCCAAGGTCACTTCTTCCTTGAGTGTTGTGTGTTTGGTCCATGGCTAAAGCAGGTAGAGATCTCCCCGATGTCCTTGAGCAGTTCTCTGCTCTTAATCTTTTAGTTGCATCAGGGCTAGACACAGGCATCCTTGTTTCTTTTTTTCTTTCTTCAACTACTTACTATTGTTGCTTTAAATTTGTTTATACTGTCAGTGGTAGGGTTTGACAAATGAAGCTCAACAGGTGGTAGCATTGCTACTGGCAGCCTATTTATTATCATTAGCTAGTAGAAGGAAAACAATGTTTTAAAAATAATTTTTTAAAACACGTAGTAACTGATTGGTCGCTAATCTCTGTACATGGCATAAATCTCAGTTTAAACAAAGCCTCACAGAAATTATCCATCAAACTCCCTGCTGGAAGAAATTTTCATCTGTGCAAAATTAGCAAAGATTAGACTGATCAGGTATCTACTTAGAAATAAAAGAAGGAGCCTGACTCAATTCATTTATTCCAGCATAAATCAAGAGGAATGAAATGATTTCCACTAAGTTACATCAGACAGAGATCAGACACACAATAAACACATAAGTGCTAAAATCAGCCTGCTAGGAATTTTATTGGTGTTGGCACAACACACTGGACCCCTTGGAAATATTACATCACAGGTTGACCCTAGGCCCAAAAATGCATATATAACAAGTTTTTAGGAGAGATTTTTTTTTTTATTCTGATTGAACCAATGATTGGTTAGAACAGTAAGGGGAAAACATACCTCTAGCTATCTTACAGGTTTGTGAAAATAATAAAATCTACAAACAGCAATGCATATACATTATAACAAAATTAATTAGTTGATCCCATTGAAGGGAATAGAAATACTGCATTTTGCCATTTGAGACACTTTGGATTGTATCAAGAGATATCACTTACAAATAAAACTAGAAAGCAAACTGACCACATCATAAGAATCATTAGACAGGGTTTTGCCTTTATTTTCCTTCTGTTTTTAAACCCAGTATTTGCAAATGAGCAAATACTTCACATTCAGGGAAGACGATGAAAGGTCCATATTTGCCCACACTGAACTCCCAGTAGCAGTAATGACTTTGAAATGATCCTCAGAGACCTTTGCAAAGTGTGAGCTGAGTATATGCTGAGGATATAGGAGGGTAAGAGTTTTTCTTTGGGTAAATAAAGAGCACTTTAGGGCACTTTAGAGGGCTTTCTTCTAGGATGTGCTGTGTTCTCTCAATCCCTTTTCTCAATCCTTTTGGAGAAGTGCAGAGATTTCTTCCACCATCTATCCCAAAGGAGGAGTCAGACAGCAAGGCCCATATCCCTCCAGTAGTACTCCAGCGAGCAGGCTGCATCTCCTGAGAAGGCAACCCAGAGCTTGTGGGGAAGGTTCAGCAGAAAGCAGTCCCCAGTGCACAGCGCTCTTACCTTGCTGTAACAGAGAAACATTTATATGTTGTGTTTAAAAAATGCAAGAAGAGATAAACCATGTGCAATCTTTGGCTGCTGAGGAATACACGATTTGTGTTAGGCAGCTGCTTATTGCAAATAATATATGATGTCTTTGTGATACTGGAAGAAAAAAATATAGAACCCAGACTGACACATGCATGTGGGACAGCTTGTGGATTCACATACACAGAATTGCCTGTAAATAAACCACAGTGACCTGAAAACAGAGCTAACTGAAGATTAAGAAGCTGGTATGCAGTCATGTTGCTGTGCTGACTTCAGAGGGGTAAGTTAAAGACTAATTCTATATGAGAATCCATCCCTGTCTGTTTTAATTGTGTTGTTTATGTAATAACCCATGCAATTCTGGTTAAGTGAGCAGTAGGAGGAAACAAATCAAAATGATTTTGGAACTGAGCCATTACTCTGTAATTTTCAAACTGTATCCCAAATCCTTGGTGCCACTATGCAAATTGCCAAAACTCACCTATGAATCCAGTTTGGCAAAGTAGCAGGCTACTAATTCAGCGTTGTTTCTTTTGCTAAGTCCACTTCAACTGCATATCCACTACTGAAAACTTCAATCCGCTCCTGGATTCATTAGTATGCTGCTCTGGTTTAAATGTCAGCAGCAGAACCTGTAGTATACGATGAATTTAGAGAGAATTTCGGAGAGTGAACTAAAATGAGCCATCACGAATGGCATGTGCATTGCTCTGAATGTGACAAAAATTCATCATAGCAGTTCACTAGCCCTAAATTCTTCCCCCCATGACTAAGGTTTATTGACACAGAGGTACATCAACATAATTATCCAGGTTATTTTGCTGTGACTGCTTAGTTTTAATCGCTTTTCATATTGTCTGGGTTTGCAAGCAACTTCCCATTTTTTGATATTTTGAGTCTAGAGAATGCTTTCTTTAGAACTGAAAATTGGCCAGGCTGTGGAAATTATACTTAAAGTCACAGCACCTGAGAATATCTACAGTAGGAAAACTAAGCTGCCTGAAATATGAAAATTCTCCACTCAGGAATAATTTCATTCCCACTAAGCTTATTGGGAGTCTTGCCAATGACTTCTCCAGGAGTAGGTAGATGCTTGAGTAGGCCAATGAAACAACCGGCGTATGGTTATCAAGCAAGTGTACAACCTTGCAGTCAACCATGTAACAAAATATCTAGGCCGGAAAGACCAACAAAATATTTATTCTTTAGACTTTGAGCTACAAAATGTCTGTCAACATTCCGTACCAAACTTAAGACCTTGAGTACTAAAATGTCAAAGGCATGAAAAGCAGAGAATATTGCAATGCCCAGACACAGATTATGCGTTGGAGTGTTTTATTTTTGTGTTTTCTTTCAGGGAAGTGAATGACACGCACCAGGAAACACAGCTGACTTTGGAGAGCTAAATAAACATTTCTGGGGCAGATTGTGGTCACCCTCTGGGCAGCTGCCAGGGAAAGCAAAGTGCTCCCTGTGCGGATTGATTCACTCTACTAGAAAGAGGCCAGTGAAATCAGGGTAGCTGTTAGTGGAATAAATGAGATTCTTATGACCAGTGAAAGCACCCTGGCATATGGTGATTGATGAAGGTGCAAGATAGTTAGGGGAGCTCTGATCATCCTCTGGATTTATGGAGCCATGGACTGTAAAGCCAGAAAGGATTGTCATCACTTATGTATAGGCTGCAGGACCTCTCTTTAGTTTTAACTAGGCCTTGCCTTTAAGGAAAACATCTGATCTTGACTTACAAGGTGCCCTTGGTGAAAAATCTCTACCAACGTTTAACATGTCATTCCAGTGTTCAAAAATAACCAGGTAACAAAATATACCTCTTCCTTCAGTACGACTTTATCTGACTGGAGGAGTCTTTAACAAGCCAAATACTCTTTGGCAAGTGTCAGGATTCCCATTTACCATTAAGTCTTGAGATGCATGATTAGATGTATGAAGTTTATGGGGTCTTCCTGAGAGGAACAGAAAGGGGCAGGTAGAAACAAACTTCATCAGTTTACCTGTGGGGATATTATGGGAGACAGTGTCAAAAATCTTACTAAAGCTGAGATAAACAACATCCACTGCTCTCCCCTTTTCCACTGTGCCAGTCATCTCATCATAGAAGGCTATCAGTTTGGTTAAGCACAATTTCCCATTCGTAAATCCATGCTGATTCCTCCCAATCACCTTCTTGTCTTTCATGTGTCTGGAAATGGTTTCCAGGATTAGTGGCTCTGTCACCTTCCCAGGGATTGAGGTGAGGCTCACCAACCTGTAGTTCCCCAAATCCTCCTTCTGCCCATCTTGAAGATAGGAGTGACATTTGCTTTATTCTATCAGATTACTGATATTAAAGTGATAGCTTATGATTTTGCAAAGACCAGCTTCAACAGTTTGCTTTGCAGTCTTGTTCGGCTGCTCAGTTTGCAAAAGAAAATTGATCCTAATCTACACATTAACATCCCACTAGTTTTAGCAGGATGTCCAAAAAGAGGATGTGTTTAATAGTTTCTGGTTGTTGACACAAACCTATCTACTTTTGCGTAGCCATATTTACTTTTACAGGAAATTTCCATAGCAGATTAGACCAGTGGGTGTAATTGGATCCATCATGTCCAGCATCTTTGTATGAAAGTGCAAGTTCTTGTCAGAAAGTGGAATTCTTGCCCTTATATAACCAGGATGACTGAAAAGTAAATTTTGGTTAAACTTCTCATCAGAGCTTCATTTATAAAGGAACCTGACAGCAGAGTAAAATTACCTAATAATTTTTTCTTATATAGAGAGGTTGGATTTGAACAGTTTACATGGTCAGTTCTGTCACAGTCACTTTGTACAGTTGAGTTTATAGTTGTATGATTCAGCTGTAGTAGAGAGAAAATATGATGCTGAGCCGACTGGTAATAGTAGGAGTTGTGCTCTACTCATCAGTACAAATGTATTTGGGTAACATTGTTTTCAACAGATATGAGGGTTTTATTCCAATTCTTTAGTTAAATTTTAATAAGATATTTTGAAAGAAGTTTTTAACTGCATTGAACTTGCTATCTTAATTAGACCAACTGCATTTATTCCATATAAATGTTTGGGATTTAATTATATACTTTCTGCAATAATGCTTTGCAACTACTGTATCTTAAGCCTTATGAGATAATAGAAATGTCATAATTTTGTGTTCTATATCAGATATAAAAGGAGCTGTCATGCAATATTCCGTTTCTGACAAGAAATCAATAAATCAAGAAAAGAAAGGAAAAAAAAGTGCCAAAAACCAAAAGAAGCAGTGATTGATGGGAACATGACTGAGCTAGGATTTCAGTCAATAATGTTAGTTACACAACATGCCAAAAGAAAAGGTTACAAAAGGGAATGATTTTATTAGATGTAAATTGTAATCAAGACCAGAATAGTTCTCAGAAGTAAGTGCTGCTAAGCATAGAAATGAAGAAAAAGGATAACTGTTCTCATTTAAAACAGAGTTTTGTTTTTCTTGGCATATTATTTTGTGGCAGCTGTCCCGCCTATAAATTATAGGGGTTTTTTAAACTGACAAGTGAAAAAATCTCATTAAAACAAAATCCTACCTGTGCTGCTGATAACACTCCATGTTATTAAAGCTGAAAGAATTTTTTTAAATCTCATTTACTTTTCAGTAATTCACCGTTCACATATTAGATGTCTTAGATAAGAAAAATAGTTGTAGTTACTTCATTTTCTGGGATGTCATGTTTTAACAGGTAACGTGAAGTGCTGAAAGAGGTTTCTAAGCAAATGTTTACTTCATTTCATTTCAACAAAATGAAAATATACTAAAAGATTTTAATCAATATTGGATCCTGTAAAATGTGTTTTGTGTTCTCACAAAACATAAATGACCTGCCAGCACTGATAGAGACAACTGAAGTGTTTGAGAGAGAAATTCTTGAAATGAGGCAGACACAATAAGATAATTGACACAGGCCTTCCAAACATAATATTTTAGTATCCAACACAAGGCTGTGAGTGGAAATGGAAATTTACCTTGTTTAGTTGTCCAAGCCTGTGTAAACTCCCAGTACTCCTCTGAAAGCCAAGATGCCAATGGGATGCCTACGAAGGGGCTATGACCCCATTACCCTGTCCTTTTTCCTCGTCTTCTACTTCCTTGAAGTAATCACTGCAGTAAGCTATCAGTGCATTGTGTGAAAATGTGTACAAAAATGTACATTTGCACTTAAGTATACTTGCTATCCAGTGTGCATATAAGAAAGCTTGCAAAAAGCCAGAGAGACCTCAGTCATGGAATAATGATTGAACATGGGCTAAAAGACTTACCTCAGGAAAAGCCAGCTTCACACTGGGGCCACAGTCAGCAAAACAGCCAGAGACATTGTAGGAGATGTGTGTGCACATCAGCACAATTTATGAACAAGCACATGTATTTTAAAACATATGGATTGCTATTGTTTAGAAATGCAAACAGGGATTTACAGTAAAAGATGCTAAAGAACCTCAGAGGTAGCTGGTGCTGTGCTCTTAGCAGCTTAGCAGAAGCCTGCTCTGTTCAGTTGTGGCTCCGACCTGGGCCCGACGAAGCCCGGGGCCATGCTGTGTCTGGCACAGTAGGAATGCAGGACAGTAGACAGCTTACCCATTGGACTTTGCAGTTTAACTAGGTAACACAAGTATAGAAAAGGGGAAAAGCTTTAATACCCAACCCATTAACACTACGGTGGCAGGAAATATGAATCTGCTTTAAATTATGAGGGCTGTTACTGGGTGTGATCAGAGGAGGGACTGTGAAGAACTATTTTTAAGCAGGTTGCATTTTTCTCTTTTTTTAATAGACTTTCAACTTGTAGTTTCTTCCTTATAGAATTAAAACTAAAGGAGGAAAAAAATGTCAACCAAAAAGTTGATATTTTTGCCTATCATACACAACCAATCTTAATATAAAGTCAACATTGCATGCATTGTTCTCCCATTGATTGTCTGCACTTGCTGATAATTAGTTCATTTTTCTGGTTCATCACCTTTTTCTTGCAAGCGATTAAATGGACCTCATGTTTCCTCCAAAAATATGAGAGAGTTCGATTGCATAGAGGTGACAAGAAGGATGAATGGATTGAATTTCAACATGGCTCTTGCCTTTGCTTCTCTTATTTCTGTGCTTCTTGATGGCAACACAAAAAAACAACCTACTGCCAGCACAAATGTGGATGAGGAAAGCAGGTTAAACCCAACAGGAAATTTTACTCTGCAGAATGTAACTTAGGGTATGTAAATGGATACACAACTGCAGAACAGACACTAATAGATAAAAGTTCTCTATGAAAGAATACCTCGCTGAATAAGAAGGTGTTGCTGTCTGTTGGAGGGCTGGCGCTAACCATGAATTTTTCACACCCGTGCACAAGATACACCAGTCTTGCAGTTGGTCTTTCCCTCCCCATATATAAGAAGAAATTTTAATTAATTTCCACAGTGATACTAAAAATTCTATTTCCCTATGCCTAATAAAAACACTGCTGAAATCCTCCCTCTGTAATGCAGGAAAAGTCTGGGTGACCATACTGGGTTTATGCTGTTGCTTGCAAATCAAATGATTCCATCAAAGCAAAAGGTTACAGACATATGTCCTCAGACAGGAGAAGATGGCACCCTGGACTGATGACAGACTCAGTGCAGTCATGTTCCTAGTGCATCCGCTGGAGAGAAGTAAAACTAGATGAGTTTGTATTAGACTTTCCATTGTGTGCTAGTAGGTAAGGGTCCTCTGACAAGTGTCTTCTCTGGGGTTAGCAGAAACTTTAACACAGTTGTTAAAGAGACTGAGACTGTTGGTAGATCTAGACTGCTACTTGAGCTATGGTACCTTGCCCTTAAGGATCAGCGCTAGAAATGTTATACGGTCTCAGTAATATTGTTTCAACAGAGCCAGCACGACAATAGGCTAGAGACCAAGGAGTATGAAAAGTGACTACTCTGGGGATAGTCACAGGTAGGACATGACAGTGATTCCCCTGATATCCCACTGATTCATTGCATGCTGCTGGAAGCTGGTTTCCTGAGTTAGCCAGAAAATTCAGGTTCAGCCTCTCCTGCTGTGTCACTTCTGCCAGTGCAGGGGATTGCAGCAGCCCAGATGCTGTCCCAGCAATCTGCAAAACATGTAATGCAGCCTCAGCACAGAAACTTCATCTGAGTTGCTTGGGAGTTACTTGCACATGGCTCAGGACCATAAATTGGCTATTCTTGCTCTAGTGGCTGAACTGTACTCGGAGACAAAGGAAAGGAAAACACTCCCTCCCATCTGCCGCATGTGAAACCTCACAGTTTTCTTCCTACTTAGTTTTTTTCATCTGTGGGGAGATTCAGCCCACAATGATCAAGGGAAAAAGAAGCCTCAAAGCACTCCGAGCCTATCCATCCCACGGCAATGGAGCTCTGAAGAAGAAAAGCTTCTCCCAAATGGGGGGTTTCTCATGAAAATGAACTGGTCCATTTAATGTCTTAATTAGTCTTTTACTCTACACTCTGGCAACTGGACCCACGACTATGAAGCAAAGTGCTGAAGTGGGCCTGACTCCACTCCTCCTGAGAGCTGAGTATGGTTAGACATGATTTTGGTTTGTGCCTTGCAGCTATGAAATGGAACTTGAAAGGAGCCCAGCAGAATCCACGATTTTGGTCTCAGTCTATGAAAGTTACCATTGCTCTTAACACTGTCTATGTTCAGTAGCTTACAGAGGCTACAGAACTGCACTTCAAGCAGTCCTCAGAGATATATTTAATTTTTGTCTTTGTGCTTTTCACAAGAGAATTTGTCACAGGCATTATTATTTTCTATGAACTCTTTTATTCCCTTATTTGATTATTTAATGCCAATAAACATTTTGTTCCCTCTTCACATCTTGGATCATACAAGGAAGGACCTGTCACTCACAATTATTTTCACATCCAGACAGGACTTCTGGGCATCCAGTTCTCTTTATTTTTTGTAAACTGCCAGTTCCAAAAGGTGATAGACTAAATAAGCCATGGAAAGAGGGGAAGGATGTTTTCTGTAGAACTGGCTCTTCAAGAATATGCTAAGTCATATCTAAAATCCTATTAAATCACTAATGAACTCCTCAATCACCTCATCTGTCAGCAAAAATAATTCTCTTTTAATTGTCTTTCCTTTCTAATAACAATTATTCACCATTTTATGTAGTACTTTCCACATTCAGTACTAGGCATTTAAAATAGCTAATTAATTTCAACTCAAAACACTCAAAAAGACAGAATTAAAACAGGTACTGCAGTACATGTTCAATGGCCAGCACCCCAGTACACTACCCTAAAGAGGTAGTAAAGCCCTAAAAGCCAAGATCCCTCTACAGAGACAAAGCAAACCAGAGCTGAAGGACTACTCCCTAGCCCTTCTCATCAAACTTGGATCTATGGTGCAACTGAATTAAAAGAAGGGGATGAGTTGTGTTCAGCATTATGGACACGCCAGATGGTACTGTGAGCCATAAGGCTGTAGGACCGTAGGAGACGGCTGTAACTTAAATGAACTCCTAAGGATTGTCTGAGTTATGCTGAGGCTACGGAACAGTTCAAGGTCATGAAGGACCAGAAGTGCCTTAAAACTATTTTATTTCTCTCTCTGTTGTGCTTCTGAGCAACTCAGTCTACATCCCCATCAGACAGCAGGGCCAAGACCCTCAGTAGGAACCTTGTGCTTAGGCGTGCCTCTGAGCTCAAAGCAGATTATTATCAGCTTGAGCACCTGCTCACAGCTCCACAGAATGAAGAAAATGTCTCTGAAAAAGGCTAGCTACTTAACTGCTTGGAGTTTTGTGAGAGATGTGACCCGTGAAACAATCAAAGCTGATAATACAGATCGTACAGAGCAACAAGCACCCCCGAGACTCCTGAGCAATTGGATCACTGCATTCAGCACCAGGTGAAATTCAGCCTGGAGATGGCTCCTGTGGCTTGCAAGTGTACGTGCAACAAGCAAAACCCCACCAGTCAAAGATAAGTTAAAATCTTGTGACTGAATAGGACAGATTTAGGCTAGGTGGCAGATGATCCTGTCTTTCTGCAGCATTTCTAGAACTAATCAGAAGCATTTAGCATAGGGAGTGAGTTTGGATGAGAGGAGCTTAAAACTCCACTTGAAACATGAAAATGAGGCCAAACTCAATGTAAAAATTGTAGCATGTAAAGAAAAGATTCTGGTCTGGAAGGTTTTGGCTTTCCATTGTTCCTTTTGTAACAGAAAACCAGAACAAATACTGACAATAAGCTCTGAATCTAATAACCAGATATTGTCTTATATTCAATAATAATCTACTTTATTTCAGAATGTAGATAGCCTGTATTCTGCCTTTACCTGAGGCTAATGTGTTTTGAGAGCTTCTCCCTGACAAATTTACAGAATATGTGCACTGTGATTTGAAAGTATCACATGACATACATACAACTAATCTACCAGACCTGAAGAGCAAGTCTTGGGCAAAATACACATTTTCCCCAAATTTGGCCAGGATGACATTTTGAAAAAAAGAGGACATATGTAAGAAAAAGGAGGCTTTTGCTAGCCCAGTATTGTTTTATGGCTTGGAGTTTAGTCATACAGCTGCAAACATTCACAACTTTGTGCTTGAATTATATTCTTCAATTGTCCAGATGTGTTCCTCTCTCCATTTTGTGCTAGCTGCGATGCATAACTAACATGCAGGGATAACTGAGTTGCATATCTCTCCCTTTTGGAGTGCAGTCTGGAAAATCCTTTTCATGGAATCATATCCCAACTTTGCATTTATACTAATGGAATTTTCTGTGCAACCATATGTATGACACTCCCTTTCCTCGTGTATGTATCTGTCACTTTGTTCCTTTTGATAGGAAACAATAAATAGGTGGCATTTCTCACTGAACACCTTCCCTCTCTGCCATCTGTGATGGCTTATGGCTACCACTATGAATAATTGTCTGTGTATCTTTACATGTCAGAAATAGTATCCAGATAAAATATTCCTTCAAATTTCTCTCCAGCAAAAAATTATGAACTGCTCAGTCCTTCAATCACCTCCTGCTGGGCACTGACTTACTAACATAACTGATTGCCAAGGAAAACATTTGTGGGAATATGCAAGGTCTTCTAGGTCACGCTGGCGGAATGCACCCTAATATCTCATACAATCCTAAACTATTTTTTTTTAATTTGTTTGTTTGTTTAGGTAGATATACAAGTCATCGCCATGTCAGATGGAAATATCAGAGGAACCAGCTGATAATCATTCCACCAACTCCAGTACACCATTAAACCAACTCACACATGTGATTCTAGTCTAACTGTACAGTTGCTACTTATCAAAAAGGGTATTCCCAGAGAACATGACTTTTGTCCTGTTTAGTATGAAATTCATCAAGCCACTGCTAGCTTGGCTGCTGGGTGTTGTCCCAGTACTCACTAAGTGAGTATGAATTTCTACACAGATGGGTGGCATTTCTGTACAGACCTGCCCAAAAAAACATCAGATTGTTTCGGTGCCCACTGCAAACCAATTTACTCTGCTAGTTGTAAATGGTGAGTACTATTTCTCTGCCAAGAGATACAGTGAAAGGCAGTACACAGTCTCTGAGTACATAGCTAAATACATTGCTAAGCTATGTTTAAGCTAATCCATATTTTTGCAGCCTGCAATATGTGGACATGTTCATTGTATTCTCTGCATCAAGATCTCTTTTTGGAGGAAAGGGTATCTCATGGACATAATTGTTGCTTAAGTGGAAAGCATTATCATTATCGTTTACTAAGAATGATGTTTAAAATCAGTCTCTTGTGTACATTAATAATGACATGCTAATTGAATCTGGAAACTCATTGCTCCCAGGCAATGGATTCAGGGTTAATACTAGCATTTTATGGTTTTGGATAGAATGCAAGCAAGGGCTTGCCAAGAAAAACACAAGGTTTGCTTTTACTGCTGGCAGGTATTGTTACAGCTCCATTCGTATGACTGGAGTTCAGCAATTTATATCAGCAGAAAGCTTAGCGGCAGAAAGCTTAGCATTATGTCTTTAACTCATTGTTGTACTCAAGGTGAAGTCCTATATAATCCACATTGAAACTCTCCTACTAAAGAGAATTTTAAGAAATTCCTACCTCCTTTCCTCTTTGAAGGAGTTCTTTCTTGAAACTGAGCATGGAAATGTCAAAGATTAAATGCGGATTTCATTGTTGTTTTAAAGTGCACACAAGAGTGTAAGAACTAAGAAATTTATTACCTTTGCATTCCAGGTTGCCACTGGTACATGAAGTTTATCACTGGGTAATGGAGAAGGTTGGATGGGAACACTGTTTATCGGTAGCAAGCCCTTGTTAAAATATTGGCAGCACATTTTTGAGCCAGACATGTTTGTGTACCACCAAACACTGCACAGGACACAAAAAGAAGATTTTTACTATTCTTGTTTATCTTAAAAATTTCTGTGCATGACTTCCATGGTTTAAGTCTCATAATTTTTTTCCATATATTCTAATGGGACTTTTCAGTCATTTCCTTAGGTGCCTCAAAACACATTCATCCAGACAGATATGCTCTTCACGTACAGCTCAAATGCATCTACCTTTTCTGCATAGCTCTGGAGATAGGAAGCTGTGGAACTCTTTAACAAATGTTGGCTATTGGTATAAATTCATTGCATTTGAAACCTGCTATATTCCTAAGGGAACTGTTTTCAAAGATGGCTAGCCATCTGTCTCTTCTTCTAGGGTGTATTCTGCTTCCACATCCATATGTCAAGGTAGAAATAATGTTTTCAATTCAGATGCCTAATTTGGTCTGTAAATTGTAGATTTGTAATGATCAAATCTAGTTTAAGCCAGGAAATGAAGTTTTTTCCCTCTTTGTTTGCCAATATGAATTACTTCTTCATACGCATAATGGCTTGCATGTTACTCCCCCAGTATTTGAATTTAGTATAGCATATTTTACCATCATCAAGTCTAAGTTCCAGCCTTCTGCTTCTTCACCCAGATCCATGATCATTTACCAGTAACCATTCTCCTGTGCTAGCCATATTCTCTCCCAGTAAGATTTCTATTATAATAAATGAGATAAATATGGTGAGTATCAAAAAATGTTGCAAAATATTGCTTTGATTAGCAAATGCCTTAGTAAGATTTTACTGGACAGACTGTGTTATATTCACACACACCAGGAAAGATTAGCAGTAGAAAGAAAATGTTATTTTACTTCTCTGTGGACATATGTGGGCACAGAGGAGCCTATCCTGTGCAGTCAAGAAGCCTGACACCGTGACCAAGAGGAAATGATTGGAGACAATTTGCTGTAGCTCTGCATCAGGCAAGATAGGTTTTTTTTGAAATAAAACATTTTTGCATCAGCAGGATAAGAGCATAAGAAGCCTGTAGCAAACAGGAAGCACGGAGTATTCTTGGCGGAAAGAGGGGGAGAGAGCAAAACATTCAATCTTCCTGGAGCAATTTGATCCCATATTCTGGCAAATGTAAGAGCTGTAACTGCTCCCTGCCAATCTGGCACCTATATCTGATGCACTACTTGGACACCCTTTGAAAGGAACAGGGATAAAGCAGTTAGTGATGGCAGAAATATCTGTCAAAGAGGGCTCCTCGCAGAGGGACCCTTCTGAACCCATTGCCACCTTATTGGGTGCAGGAAGTGGAGAGGATGAAGCAGTGCCAGCAGCTAGCACCCCAGCTCTCCTACAAAAGGCAAGTCCAGAGGGAGATATTTAAGACCCATCTGTCATGGTCTAAGTAATTGCATCAGTGGCCTCCAGGCTGCTGTGTCAGGTGGAGCCAAGAGCTGTTCGGTCACAGTGAGAAGGGTCCTGCTGCCTGTACAGCAAGGTCAGCAAGGACATTGAAAGGACCATGTGTGGGTTTTGCGGAGGGGACCACAGGATGAGGAGAACACTCCAGAAGGGCCTGTCACATCTGGGAACGAAGACCAAGATCATAGCTAGTGAGCCCACATCTGAGCATGCTGAAGTAATTTGGACTCTAATCACTTGAGGCATTTGCACCAGTAGTCTAGCCTTTGGCACAGATAACAAGCAGTAAAGAAGGGTTGCTGAGTGTGCTCAATATAGCCCACCAAAGCTTTGAAAATGTGAAGACTAGCTTTCTGCAAAGGGTTTTGAAAATTTACCCCCAAATCCATTCTTCTTATTATTTTTCTTACTATTTTTCAGAGGTCAAAGTGGTATGAACTTTTCTTTCCTTTTTTTTTCTAGTCAGCATTAATTTTAAATGAAATTGGTGAACATCAAAATCCTGATGTTCTGACAGGCAAAAGAATAGGATCTTTCAAGCTTCTGTTTGAGGCTGTAGCTGATATAACACTGTTAGATTCATTGAATTTATGCTTGTTTTGAAACACATTTGTCCTTCCTGCCAACTTTCAAAATTCACTGTTGGCCTAGCACAATTTCTTAAATGCTGTTAGTCTACAGATTATTTTAACTTGTGCTTAGCTGAGCCCTAATTGCTCTACCTCAGTACAACATCTGATATGATTACATATGCCATTAATCATCTTGTACTTTAACTATGAATCTCCTGCTGAAAAACAAGGAAAGGTCAATGCATATCTAGAGAAAATGGTACCTAACAAGATACATTTATCAGCAAATTAGGCGCAAGGTGAGTTCTGCACATATATGCAGTCTAAAGGGTTTTTACTAGTGTGCTAATGATTCCCGTTATTTTGCTAAGGATATATGCTTGTAGTTAACAGGATACTGTCTGGCTAAAACCTCCCACAGATTTTAGTGTACAAAAATCCTTTTTACACTATAACAAGTAAATCCAATTAAACAATGCAAAGGATATTTGGTAAGTAGTCCACTCAGCACAGATACTGGTAAAATGATAGATGACTAGCTATTGTTACAGATAATAATTCTGTTATATATTGTTACCTAGAATAATCAAGATAAAATAGTAATAACTCATAGCGATTACAGTTATAACTTCAGTATTATAATATATTCTACCTGTCTCTCGAATGTTTCTTAGCACAGACAGTAAAAAAAAAAAAAGACTTCTGGACACGTATTTTTGTTCTAAAGTGCTGTGACATTTGGATCTAAATACTGAAAGGGATTGTTTCCATTATGACATGTTTCCATCATTATTTTTGTTGGTTTTACAAATATCTCCCCTACTCTCCCCACATGTGTGTATGTGTAGATATACAGAGATAGATGTAGATAGAGATATATGTATGTATGCAAACTTTTTGTTTGTATTGCTTTCTGATTTTGTTTTTTACCCTCGCACCAGATGTGACCCGTTGTCCTTTTACTTTAAAGAACTTTAAGGAACAAAATAATGTTTCATTTCATAAATAATTCTAATAAGTCTCATTTAGTTTATTTCAATTTTAATTGTCACTATCAACATATATTTTCCATATACATTTTCTGCAGCTTGACCTAACTTTTTACTACCCAACCATCTTTGTTATATTTCAAACACTATCAGCATCACTGGAGATATGATGACTCTTGTCTATGTTGTATTTTTCCCAAGTATATACAATAGACTCAGAACACGTCACAGTTAATGACCACATCATCAGAAGAGGAGAAACATAGTTTGGTTTTGATAGTTTCCTCCATTTTTGTCCATAGCTACTCACTGACTACAATTCTTACTTACAAATGCTATTAAGAAATTTGAATTCAATAGGAATATGATCTCCAGAAAAAAACATACAGTCTGTGTTGCAAAGCCTAAATAACTTTAAATGGCCCAATCCCATGTTTAAATGCAGCTTATGCATATAGGCTCCTAAGTGTTTGCAACACTTGAGGAAATGGGGTTTAGCTTGGGGAAATGGGGTTTAGCCTTGTAGGTCACATAGGTTCAGGTTTCTTAATCACTGGTGAAGAGAAGTGTTTAGTGGCACTCAGAACAACTATCCAAGGCAAAGAAGGGAACTGAAAATCTTGTTTTTCTATGCCGATGGGTGAATGTTTCATCTGTAGGAATCCAGGTTAGGATTCCTACAGACCAAACTAGTCGGCAAAAGAAGCATTTTCTCTGTTGTGGTTCTCAGTGATTTGTGGATGGACCACTTTTACATTGTCTTATGTAAGGTGAAGGCTGGCCCCATTTTCACATAGGAAAAATAAATCTCTGTTTACTAAGATCAGAATAAACAACTGATATTTCTGCACTGCCTCCCCTCCTTCTAAGCAAGAAAATGCTTGCCCACCAAGCAGTTTTCTTTGGAGCCATAAGCCATGTATCACCAATACATTAAGGTGCATGTTGTCCCTAACAAAGTTACTGTATAGGTCTGTTGAGTGCAACAGTGAGCAATGGAAATGAATACCTCACAAACAGCTGTAACTGCCTCTGCAGCAGTATTAGACAGACATTTCAGCTACATGGGAATGTTTGCTGTGTCTCAGGGAAGAATATAACTTGTCCAGCCAAGGACTGGATATACTAGAAGCATTTAAACTACATGTCTGGGAGAAGAGAATAACGAATGTATTAGGGCTGATTACTTGATCCTGCTTAAGGGCAAACAGCCTCATGATGCTGTAGAGACAAGGGGTGGAGAGCTATGCTGTGCACTCGTATGGGACATGAGTCTGTAAGAGCCTCTTTTGCCCTAGTGAGAAGTGTTGGGAATCAAGTAAGGCGGTTCCGCACTCAGTCTGTGTTTTTGGGGCGGGTGGTGGCAGAAAGCAGCAGCTGGTTCACAGTGTGTGAGGAAGGCTCTAACCATTTCATGGAAGAAATGTTCAGTGATGATTACCAGGATCCCTATGTGTTTTTGCCAGTCTATCAATGTAATGATTATATTTTTCCAGTGTTGGATGTACCCTAACACATATCACATGTTTTTCAAATATAGGAGGAGAGAATAGATATTATGCAAACAAAAGTATGGACAAATTTATCCAGTCTGTAGAGAGACAGTTTCTCTGTGAGCACAGTGATGCCTAGACAAAAAAATCAGCATCATTCCAGAGCTGAGATTTACTTTGGTGCAGCTGGGGCAAAATTTGACAGCTATGGGATTTAGGACTTTCAGCTGTTGTCAGAGAAACCTCCTAGTGAACAGCTGGGCAAGCATTTTCTTTTGGTAGTGTTGCTGATGCAAGTATCCTACGCCCATGATGTCTCCTTGCTGTGGCAGAGAAGGTGTTTGGTTAGCAAGATCCAGGAGCTGAATCAGATGAAAAACTAATTTTTTTTTCTGGTATATGTTTAACCCCAGTCCAGTTCACCAAGCAGCCTCACAAACAGCTGCACAGGACACATCCAAGCGGGCAGCTGAGGGGTGGAAATAAAGAAAGAAACTCATAAGACTGGTATTACTGCTAAAAGATTGTTTGTCAAAGCACAGTCTAAGTGGCTGCAGAATTAATTAATAAATTGAGTCCACTGAGTTAAAGAAAATTCACACTGGAGTATAGCCAGCTCTGAAACAAGCCCTTTGAACACAGCACAACTGTGTTTCCACCTCTACCTTGAATTACACTGTGTAAGTAGTCTGCTGCTGTTGGCATTTTGGAGTCAATACAATTTAAAGGAAAGGCACCACTTCAAGGTCTCATCAAAAATATTTAGGGGACATGTTAAAATGACTGAGTATATTTCAATTCAATTTATTTTAAAGGGATTATACATTTTTGTAAGTGTAATTTCACTTGGAGGAAAAGTTAGACTCGGGACTTATCAAAATAAAGGAAGAAAGGCTGAAGAACCAAACCTCAATCTGCACATAAATATGGCACTTCATTTTTTTGTCTTCCAGGTTTTGAGTTGGTGCTTAGAGCAGTTTTGCACAGATGACTGAGCTTAGGAGCACTTGAGAGTGAAAGCAACTCAGTTTATTGGAATCCCTACTTGGAAAGTTGGTATGTCTAGGCACTGAGGCTGTAGTGTGTTCCTAGTGCAAATGTTATGTAGTCACTGGTGCAAAATGAAGTCGTTGGCAGTTCAAAAAAACAAAACGTGTATTGATGTAAAAGTAAAGATGCCTCTTCTAGTCTCATAAACCAGTGCTTCTCAGCTAGGCACTTCAATTTCATTCCAGGTATTCTCCATAATATTGTCTTAGATAGTGTATACAGGATGCCATTTTAAAACTGTTAGGCTCTGATCTGAGAACTCTGGGCAGTAAAGCTTCTATACGTTCTCAAACTGGCCAGTGCATGAGTAGTGTACGTGCAAGTTAACATTGATGTGGCAATGTCCTTTTACCTAGCTCCTATTAGAGTTGAGAGAGAAAATGCCTATTGATTTCAGTGGCAGCTAATCTTAGTATGGAGGTAAAATACAGTGACTTTGAATTATCCTGTCACTCTTGTACTATATAATCCAAGAGTTTCACAGAAGTTGCCTGTGATGCCACTTTATAACCACAAAGCTCTCCTGAGGTAGTCATTAGAACATACCCCTGTGCTGCTAAAGATTTAAGAAACTGTATTAAACATTTGGAATTAGCAATAAACCCGATAAGTGAGGAATCACACAGTTGTCCATAGCTAAGGCTGTTAAGATAAGGTGTCAGTTTTTACCCTTGAAAGATATCAGTCTACCTCACAGTAGCCATTTTACAGACACAGGTTATAAATTTCAGCCTTAATTATCACCAATTAATAATACTTCAGCCTTGAGATGAGCTCAGATTGAATTTATGATCAAACAGTGAGCATCTATCATCATCAAAAAGCAAATGTAAGCCTGAACCACCTGTGTCTGCCATTCACCCACCCTGGCCCTAAGGGCAGGTGAGTCTGAGATGGGCATGTGCCACTGCTTCTCAGAAACACTCATCTTCAGGTCTGCTTTTTCTCTTTCCTTCTGCAATATCTATTGCAGGTAATTCAGGCTTGTCTGATCTGAGCAGCAGTGAAGGCAAATCCCCGTTTTGTCCTCCTAGCCTTCCACCTGTCTGCAGACTGAGGCAACAGCAGATTAACTCCAGACTCTTCCATATTATGTAAGAGTAATAGCAGCAATGCTGCCTGTCTAATCTTTTTCCATCCCTTCAACTTCTTTTTATGTGATCCCTCAGCTCCCATAGCCACAGGGAATTTACCTCCTTCTGTACAGAAGAAGGGGATTCACTGGATCAGAGCATGCCATGCGCTGGTTCCAGGCTGTGGGTTATTAGCTATGTCACACATTTTTTTGGTCAACCTTTTGTTGTAGTGGATCCCCAGCCCTCCCTTCCTGTTAGGAGCTTCACCCCATGGTTTGCATCCCAGGTGGCCCATAGGCTATCTTCACCTGTGCCTCTCATCTCTACATCTAGACTTCATTTTTGCTCTTGCTCTGCTTGAGCAAGGTTGTCACCCTGAAATCTGCCTTTTCCCTGCTTGCCCTCCTTTTAAGTGCTGCTGTGTTTTCCCATTCATCACACTTCTTCCTCTGTGGCCAGTCTTGTTAGATCGATCCCTGCCACCATATTTCACGTACCACATACTCTGGTAATAATACAAGAGGCCTCTGTGCTAGTAAAAAGAAATTGGCTGTTTGCTCGGAGAGCCGTTTGCAGCGCTGCATGGAGGCTGGTTCCCTCTGCCCACTCCAAATGCTTTCCTCCTGCTGCAGTGCTCCTCCTTCCCTGCAGTTTGCTGTTACTAATGGTGATAACAGATGAGTTATTATTAATGTGTACAAATATCTTAATTATTAATGTGTACAAATATCTAACGGGAGGGTGTCAAGAGGATGGAGCCAGACTCTTTTCAGTGGTGCCCAGTGACAGGACAAGAGGCAACGGGCACAGGAAGTTCCATCTGAACATGAGAAAAAACTTCTTTACTGTGAGGGTTACAGAGCACTGGAACAGGTTACCCAGAGAGGTTGTGGAGTCTCCTTCTCTGGAGATATCCAAAACATGCCTGGACACGATCCTGCGCAATGTGCTCTAGGTGACCCTGCTTGAGCAGGGGGTTTGGACTAGATGATCTCCAGAGGTCCCTTCCAACCTCAGCGATTCTGTGATTCTGTGAGGTGCAGTTCTCACTTTAGTGGCCAAAGAAGATGGGGAACAGCTTGGGGAAGCTGTTCCTCCAAGCAAGGGAGGTCCAGGGATGCTTTCTTCTACTGTTACCAGAGGTGGTATGTTCTTCCTCCTATGAATGTTTTCCAGGAGATATGACTAATCCTGATCTGGCCTGATCTCACACTGGGAGCTAAACTTTCTTAAAGTTTGATACATACAAAATCTGCATTGTTCTTCAATTTCATCCATGTTCTAACAACAGATGAAGTGAGACAGTAAATTGAGACCTCTACTATATGCAGAATACATCTATAATTCACACTTGCACACATATACATTTATGTATATATTTATTTATACCTAACTGTAAGCCCTATATAGTAACTCTTTCAGCTCAGTTACTGGTTTCTGTTAATAGCTCTTTTTTTTTTTACTATTGTCAGGCATCAGAGTTTTCTTAGTGGATTATCTCTTGAGAGTATTTTATAAATCATTCAGTATGAGATGTCATTATATTTCAATCAATAGTGAAACTTGTACTGCCATCCTATTAGGAAAGGATCTTCCAGCAGCTAAAACCACATATTTTTGTATGAGGGATGGTCTGAAAAACAAATCTAATTTTGGTTATTGACAGAGTTCAGGGCTGAAAAATGATCTCTTAACAAACCATTTAGCCAAAACATTTTGCAAAAATAGTGCCAGCGTCATGAAGGACTTTTTGAGGTTATTTTTCCTACTCTATGGCTGCAACTCTAGTTTTTCACTCAGCAGCATTGTCATTATTTTCTCCACATGTGGTTTCCACAGAGAAGCTATGGGGAAAAAGAGTGAAAGTATTTGTTATTACAGGGCTGTGCTCCGCTTTTCCCAAGGCTGGCTACTTTACATTGACAGAAATCTGAGATCTGTTTCTGCCTCAATCCCGTTCTATAGCTTCCCTCCCACTTGACTGAAGAGGGCCTCCCTGGAGGCTGCTAGATCTAGAGCTTATTACTTAGAAATTCAAAGCCATATTTTCTTAGCCCTTTGTACAGATCAAAAAACTGGAGAAAGGACAATCATATCTGGATATCCCACTGCACAGAGAACATTACGAATCCTATGAGCTACAAATCATTAAGTCACTAAGCTTAAAGCACCATTCCTCATTCACTTTGGAGAGAACTGCATTTTAACTTCAAGAAGGTGCATTACATAGGGTTCTTGTATCCTTCAAGCAGCTTGATGCTGCAATGAAAATCTGCACTAAGGCTGACCTCCGTTCAGGTCACTGAAGACTTTCACTGCAGAAATAAGACAAATATTTTGTTCTTTGGGCTTTGCAACAAGATAAAATAGAACTTCATGTTTTACTGTGAGATCTGCCCAAAACAGTTGAAAAATGCTGACAGCATTGAAAAAATGCTGAGATGCTGGTTATGCTTCTTTATCCTAATGGAGCTTTTGAATGGTCAGCGAGATGATCTCCAAAGGTCCCTTCCAACCTCAACCATACTGTGATTCTGTTTTCATGGTTTCTGCCCTTTAAGATGGAATGGGACAAAGGTTGATAGTTTTGCTTCCAGAGGCTCATGCAAAAGTTTTCTTTTTACCTCATTTAGTAACTTCTTCTGTTTCACTGTAAATTTGTGGATTTACTGAACTCTGGAAATGTAAGTAAAAAACTCAGTTCAGATTTACAGGAGAATTATCCTGGATCTGGGGAGTTACATGAAAGACAGGAGGATTTTCCTTCATCTAACTTGTGCTCATGCAGACCAGGGTGGACTTCTTTGGCTCCAGGCAGAGAGTAAAGTATTAAGTGTTAGCTTTTCTCTGTGAAAGGCACAGGTTGCTTTTGAAGTTAGGAACAAACTCTAAAAGGAAGTGCAGATGCTGCAAAACTCAGAGGTGTGGCTGATACACCAGACATTGCACTGCCACCTAGAGGGACCTCAACAGGCAGGAGAAAGGGGCAGATAGGAATCTCATGAAGTTCAGCAAAAGTAAAAATCCTACACCTCAGGAAGAACAACCCCATGCACCATCACATGCTGGGGGGCAACTTGCTGGAGAGCAGCTTTGCAGGAAAGGACCTCGGGCTCCTAGTGGACAACAAGCTGAACACGAGCCAGCAGTGCGGCCCTGCGGCAAAGGCGGCCAACAGCATCCTGGGCTGCATTAGGAAGCATACTGCCAGCAGGTTGAGGGAGGTGATCATCCCCCTCTATTCAGCACTGGCAAGACCACACCTAGAGTGTTGGGTCCATACTGGCTCCCCAGGACAAGAGAAACATGGAGCTACTGAATCAAGTCCAGAAAAGGACTACAAAGATTATGAAGGGATAGGAACACATGACATAGAAGGAGAGAGCCGGAAGTGTTCATCCTGGAAAGGGTTCAAGGGAACCTTATCAGTGGTATAAATACCTGATGCAAGGGAATAAAGACAGACTCTTCTCAGTAGCATCCAGTGACAGGACAAGAGACAATGGGAACAAACTGAAATACAGGAAATTCCACTTAAAGATAAGAAAAAACATTTTCACAGTGAGGGTAATCAGACACTGGAACAGGTTGCCCAGAGAGGTCGTAGAGTCTGCTTCCTTGGAGACATTCAAAACCCAGCTGGACACTGTCCTGGGCAACCTGCTCTGACACTGCTTGAGTGTGATCTCCAGAGACCCCTTCCAACCCCAACCATTCTGTGATTCTGTGAATAATGTCTAGATTCTTGTTTTATGCCACTGTTTTCATCATTCAGCAACAGAGCATAAAGCTCACAAAATGCTAAATTTTCAGGTCCAAAGTGTGTGAGCAGGGTCAAGGATGCTCTAAACTACTCCCAATTTTGATGCACCATTACTAACTGTAGTGATGCTCATACTAACTGTCATTACTAACTGTAGTTAGTAATGCTCATTCTTTCCTCAGCATGCTTCCCTCTTCTGGCTGAGAGACAACCAGGAGGTCTGTGATACCCAGAGCCTGTCTTCTACTTTCTTTCACCTCTGTGCCGTGGGAAATTTATATTCCTTATTAGCTAATACTTTAGAAGAGACTATTAGTATTCTGAGTCCAAAGCAAATAAAAAAACCTCACTAACTCAATAGAAATGCTGAGCCCCAGTGGGCCTGTTTGTAATCTTATTTACACTGGAGTGGTTCCATTAGCCTCTAGGAAGTTAATCCTGATTTACAATTATGAAAATCAGATAGGAATCTAGAGCCAAGCTCATATTTTATGTTAACAGTTGCTGTTACAAGAGTCTGAAAACAACAATCAGATTGTCGGTTCCTCTTACATCAAAGTAAACTGACAATGACTTATACCATTTCAGTTATTTGCAGATACTATGCCAAGGATGCTTCTGAGCACTGAAATCAGAACAGGTATATGAATCAGAATTTCCCCCTGTTAAGCAGAAATTCACAGCATATTCTCATTTTTTATTTTAACATTGGGGAACATGTCCTAATTCAAAATGATGATTAAAAAGAATGTCTGAGAATAGTTAGGTCTGAGAAATGCAGCACTTCAAAGGGCTGCTCTTGAATGCTCATTCATATTCAAACATTGGGTCTCCACAGGCTAGCACCTGGTCACTGAAAGATTCAATTTTGTTGAAATGGGCATGATTTGGAAAGGTGCTGGATTTCTTAGAGATGCTCCTTTTCCCTTAGAACTCATTTAGAAACTTTTTCAAATGAAAATTAATTTTCCATTTAGACCTCAATGGAAAATTTGCTTATAGTAGAGTCTGGACAGTCATATGAAATGAATATCCAGAAAGGCATGACCTTTCAGTGAAGACTGAACAGTTTTGCACTTTTCTGTTTTTTCAATTTATTCTCCATCCTATTTACTTTTTATGCCTGTGCCATTCACTTGTTCTGTAGCTTTGTGCAACTCACCAACAACCTTTTGTTTCTGCACATTTTCTCTGCCATAATGTTATCCATCCTGTGGAGAACGAATTGTTTTTGTAAAAAATCTGTCAGACATTTCATCCTTCAATGAACTTATTTACAAATACAATCTTATTTAGAAGTACTGCATGCCATTTAACACAGAGTTTCCTCAGAGAGTGAAAGTAAGGCACTACCTTTCCTGTGCTTTCACTAAACTAAGTACTCTATCTTGCCCAGAGTCTTCAGATCATTAGTGAACCCACATAGAAAAAGACAGGGCACAAAGACAGTCTCCAATTATATAAGTGAAAGTCAGACTGTATCAGACCAGCACAGAAAGTGAGCATTCAGTTCAGAAGATCCTCCTTAGCACATTTATGCTAACTGTTCTCATTTGAGGGAATATTGATGTAAGTAGCTCAGCTACCCTCAGCTGCTGAAATAAGGGAGAGTCTCCAACCAGCAGGCCAGGACACAGGTGACATGTTAGAGCATCTTATACATGTCCCAGATGACCCATTTTCTGAGTATGCAGCATTTGCTAAAGTAGTTTGTTGTCGTTCAAGACTTCAGTGATGACTATCAGTCCCCAGGTAACATCACCGTATTTCAGGAGTAGGAAAGAAAAGAAAGTTTCTTTAGGAAAAGCCACAGAGCTACAGAAGGTGAAATTAATCTTTTACTTTGCATTATATAAGGTGGCTTCTATCAGCAAGAATTAGTCACACATTTTTACCCTTCTGATACGAGAGACTTGTTCTCTTTAGTCTTGGCATAAACTAATGTGGCAATGTGGTAATTTAGCTGTCTAGAGAATGTTTTAAACACTGAACAGTGCTTCAGCCTAGTGCAACTACCCCACCAGGAGTTACCCCTTAGGATAGGCATACGTTACCAGTATCATTTTGCACCTAACACCATGTTTATTCTCCAGTATCTTTGAATGCTCCCATGAGCCCACTAGCATAGACTCCACTTGATATAGGGCTGCTCATGACTGCAGTCTACATTTTCACATCATCCTCATCACCTGTGGCAGCTGTGGATCTGTAATAAAGGCAGCAGAAAGCAGCCAGTACTTACCCCTCTCTCAGGTGGAAATCTTGAATATGTTAAAGTCCACAGTCAAATTTCTATACAGACAGTAGGGGCAGCTGATAGAAAATGTGTTATCTTTTTCTCTTTTCTATCTTTATGGAAGATGCCTCAGCTTCCACATACACACTGAAGCTCTTAAAATTAACAGCAGAGATGATTAACTGCTTTTTCCAGTGGGATCCTAAAACACCTAGCATAAGAATATTGATTTCCGATTAGGACCACTCATGCTGCTACACATAAATGCTATAAGTACCAACAACTTGGCAGAACCAAGAGCTGTTCTTCCCTCCCAGCATACCACCCTGGTTGTTCTTTTTCCCCTTCTACCAGGTTTTTAGCCTTCATCCATTTTTTCAGTAAGTTGATTTAGATATTTTCACCTTAGACTTTCAACCCTCTTTTCTCCTATAGAGGTTCCAGAACCAGGATGCAAGTTTGGAGGAGTACATGGCTTTTTTGAAGACATTTTCTTATGGACATGGGCAGATGACAAGGAAAGACAGTGAAGACTGCAGAAAGCAGAGTAGCTGTGGGATGGCTTTAAGTCCCAAAACTATGGGGTAGGTGAGCTAATTTCCCTTCGTGCTCCTTTGCTATTATGCACTGCTAACACACACATTGGATGAAAAAATAAATAAAGTAATAGTCTTCTAGAAAACAATCTTGTAGTCCTATGATCACTTTGGCAGAGATTAAAATCTGCCTTATTCCCTCATTGCCAAAGAATAAATGTTAACTTTAAATTTTTGTATGTGGCTTAATTAAAATTTGAATTAGTGTTCATTTAAGTGTTGTATATTAATTAATCCATTTATAATCAATTTATAACAGCAATTGATATACTGATTAAAACCTACTACTCCTTACACATAAAAGCCAAAATATAAACAAAAAATAAAATCTGCAATGGCATATACCAGAGGCTGTGCTGTACATGGTCTGCCCAATAAGTTGATGTGACACTAGGAAGATTTCTGCTGAGAAAGAAACACGCGTCTGTAGCAGATACAAATTTACTCTTTAAAAAAATGGGGCTGCCAATTTTTCATTGCGTTTCATATCATCATTGGTTACACTGGCATTTGTCCCTAGTTTCATCTCTGAACTTCCATTTGCTTAAGAACTGCCCGTTACTGTAGTTACAGTCATTTTATTTACAAGAACTGACTTTAATACTATACTCCTAAAACATATATCTCTGCTCCAGATGGTCCTCATTCACCTGAAACATCCTCCTGTGTATCCTTCCATTGCAAAGTGCTGCGCCATACCAGCCAGAGTCCCCCATGCAACAGCAATTTTACTGTTCCTTCGTGCTGCTGTTCTTTCTCAGAGGGCTGCATCATAGCCCTTCAGCTTTAAGTAAAAGAAGAAAATGAACAAGGCACTCTCAGAGCTATTTAAGTATATTCATCAGATTATTCAGTGTTGCACAGAGCTGATATAAATATGAGTGTATAACTTTCCATTCTATACCTTAATATGAAAATGCAGTCAGTGGTTTCTTTTTTATGTTATTTGAATTCTAGCTAACAAAGCAATTCTAAGGCTTAGAAAATTTGGTCTTTGGAGGTTAATTTACAAAGATACAAATATGTTGTTCTCAGACAAAAACTTCCTCTGACAGACTTGCTTCCCAGAACATTGCCAAACTGAGGCAAATCCAGTGGAAACCACCGAGATGACTAGAGGGCTGCAGCACATGGCATACAAGGAGATGTGAAGGAAAATGTTCAGCCTTGAGAAACCAAAGGGTGGGAGAAGTAGGGGGAGGAACATGAATCTCATTGCTGTCTTCAATTATCTAATGGGAGGGTAGAGAGAAGATAGAGCCAGACTCTTCTTGGAGGTGCACAGAGAAAGGACAAGAGGCAATGGACAACAAGCCAACACAGGAAATTCCAATTATATATTAGGAAAAAAATTCACAATGATAGTAGTCAAATATTAGGACAGAGTCCAGACAGGTAGGTGATGGATCTCCATCCTTGAACAAGGCACTAAGCCACATGACTTAAGTTGGCTCTGCTTTGAACAGTGGAGCTGGACCAGGTGTCCTCCAGACGTGTCTTCCACCCTATTCTATGATCAAGTACAAAATTTTGCTCTGAAGACCCGCTGGAAGTGAGGTATTTTTAATTATAATAACCCAAATAGATAAACAAAAATGTGTATTTTACATATACTAAGCTAACAAAAAAACTCTACATCCAGTGCATTTCAAAATGCACCTACTGCAATAACAGAAGCAAACAGTCAGTATTAAGATTAGGTCATTAAGAAAAGTCACAATTTGCATGTAAGTTGAAGCCAGAGGAAAGCTACAGAAGCTCAATACTCAGAGAGACAAATTCAAAGGATTTCACACCACCCAACTCATCTCAACTCCAATAAGTGAAAATGGAATCTGGATTATGGGTCTGGACCTACACTGTTACATCTAGCTCCCATAAGCTTCAGGTTCCTCTATTTACATTATTTTGAGATATTAAACTGTAAGGTCAAGGTAAGTATTTTAATTCTTACAGCTGCAGACTAAATTCACTAAAATTACCTTAATTACCAGAGCAAAGTGTCATTTAAAATTGTTCTTCGCTTCATTTCAGGGGACCTGAACACTGAACTAGCTGTAACAAACTTCTAACATTTTCAGCAAAGGTTCATTTACTCTTCAAACAAACAACCCCCCCACCCCCCAAAAAAACCCTAACAGAGGCTTAAAAAGGTCTTTATAAAATCTCCATATGACACTTACAATAGTAAGAAAATGATTCTGGTTGCTAGTTTTTAGTAAATATAAACAGCTTCATGTAATTTGCATTTAAGATGGTTATAACTACAGTTCACATTTTGTTTTTAAAAGGTGGACCAACAGGTGTTTCAAGGAAAGCAGATTATTGCTGTTTCTCAACAAGTCCTTTTTAATAAAGGACATGCTGCCTTGATAGACAACACGTTTGACAACCAGCTAAGACAGGATAGCTAAAGGAGAGAATAATTATTTGCATGCCAAAAATACTTCTTCGATGATCACTTTATCTTTGGCAACTGTACAATCATACTGATTTAAGATCAAAATTGCATCACTCTGTTTCTTGAATGATGGCATTGATCTTTGCAAAAATTAAATTTGCTTGAAGTGACACAAAGCAGCAGAATCCAAATGAGTTCTGGACTGGCAGGGAAAAAAGTCCAACTCTTATCCCATCACCTGTAGCTATGGACATAATAGAGGTTCTTCAAATTGTTCTTCCACCAGGTTTGTCAGAGCAACAGGTTTGGCTGTGCAGAGAGAAAACAGAACACGTACATATGTGAAACCATCAAGTTTTCTATCCTTGCAAAAATGAAACATGCCAATATTCAGTTTTGAAATGACAGAAAAAGATCTAAAAACAAATAAAAACTGTACACCTTTTTCATCAGTAAAAAAAAAAAAATCACTCACTAAACATTTTAATTACTGGAGTCTTTAACTTATGGTACAGGTTATCCTGTAGTATTTAGAGATAGAAATAAAATTGCTCTAATTCATACATCAGAGTTTTAATATGCTGGCACCCCTTCCCACCCTCCCCTTTCCCCTCAATGGGGCCTCCAAAAATAGCTGTAAAAAAATATATATATAAATAATAAACATTAAACATGTAATGTGTTTGTAAGTACATTAAGTCTTAAACAACTCTTCTAACCAGCACAGTGAAAGATACTCCTCTGAATATAGTAAAAAGAATAAGCTGTTAGTTGGGTCCATGTTTTAATAAAGAAGGACAAAACTATCATTTGCAAGAGCCTTTTTTTTTTTTTTTTAAGAAAAAAAAAACAACTTCAACATAAATATATTAGTATTTTCAATTTTCCTTTCAAACAAGGTATTCTTAATCAAAATAGCTACAGGAAATGGAAATATTTTGCACAAAAATGTCTTCAAATCATTTATTTAAAAAGCTGCTCCAAACACTTATTTATACTTTTTAAACAAAAATCTGTATTATTGTTTCACAAATAACAGCTTCAAGATGATCTAGAAGAGGCAAATCCAGTCACTCATTCTTAAAAAAAAAAAAAAGGTGTTTTTAATACCATTTTGACTACTTAATCAGTGAATAAACAAATATAGGTAGCTACTCACCAATTCTTAGGCAACCAATTTATTCATAAGTAATTTTAGCTAAGATAGTTAACACTACCAACTTGACTTAGTTAAGTTATAAGTAGATGTCAAGAAAAAAAACATCCCAGAACAGAACACTAAGGCCACAGCTACCTCTGACATTACTCTTTCCCTTGAGCAATCATAGGGAAGCTGTTTCTTCACATAATCTACTTCTAGATGGGTAAACGGACGTTGCTGTTGTAGACACTGCAGAATAATCCACCACCCTCACACTGCCACCCTTCAGATTTGGAGGTCAAAAAAACCCCTTGAAACCATATGAGCTACATAACTCAGTAAGGATGAGTACTTGGATTTAACCCAACTTGACTGTTGTCTAACACCGAGGAAGAATTTCTCATTTTGCCTCCCGATGAAGACTTTTGCAAGAATGTTTTACCTAGCGTGTGTGGAGACATTTCTTCTTGTGTAAAAAAAAAAAAAAAAAAAAAAAAAAAAAAAGAAGAAGAAGATTGTGGCCTTGTAGCATGCAGCAGTCCCAAGATACTATTCTCCATTAAATGCATCCCAGAGGGCCCTAGCTACCCCTCAATTTAAACCTCTGGAATATGAATCCTGGTGTCAAATGCTAGTCAGTCAAGCAAGAGCTGAGACAAGTTCTGAGCAACTCCTGATGGTATTGCAACTACACAGACATCCTTGACTGTGCTTTGTTGCATGACTTCCTGATAAACCATCATCCTTGTGAGTAATGCACTGGGCAGCTCTTAATGAAAAATAAAAAACAAAAAAAACAATTATTCCACCATTTGCTGAAGCTAAGCAACAAACCCACTTCTAGTTTTGTAGTGATAAATTACCAGTTCCCACTCCCTATGGACACAGAAAGTTATTTCTGTAGCAGTGAGCTTCATACTATTTCACCCTGAGCAGACATAAAGAAATAAAAGCAGAGAACAATTCTGCCACTATTCAACTATTTAATCAACGGACCATCAGAAGCATTCCATTACAGAAGACTATTAGAACTGTATAGTAGTAGAGATATCTAGAATATTCCTCTGAAAAATTAAGGTATTTTCTTTCATATGAGTATTTATGTACCTTTCCATTATCAATTCTTCTGAAAAAAAATGGAGAAACGCATCACAAACTACTTTACTGTGCAATTCCAAAATGGTGTTATGGTGCTATTTCTTTCCCTTTTCCTCTCAAAAGAGGACATAGTCTTCCCTACAAGATCCAGTGATGCAAACTGGTACAATACAAATGCTTAATTAGGAAACACACAGCTTAAAATAAAAATATCTGCAAGTATATTTTAGACTTAAGATACTCAGTATTGTACATTTAATTTCTTTTCCAAGTGAACTAAATTCCATGCTACCTTGTTCTACTCGTTCTATTGAAATTCTTAAGTCATGTGAACATAATAAAATAATGACACATATAAAGGTCTCATTCAGTAGTTTATCAAGATCAGCGTTTAATTGCTCCCTAGGAGAGAGGCTACTTTTTTCCCAGGCATGTATGGGCACAATCGATCAACCAGGACTCAGCCAATACAACAACTTGCACATTACAATGCTTGAACACTCTTGGTGTTCTTCAATCTACTGCACTGTAAATAAACTTTCATCATATCTAATATCACTAAACTTCCCTATACTTGAACAATCACTGTACAACTGGATTGATGGAGAAAACATGGTGAAGACAGATCACATTTTTTAGAGTTTTACTGGCAACTATTACCTCCTACCAAAGCCTCTAACATCAGATATCTTTGGGGAAGGGAAAGCGAAGACCCTGAAAACTTCCTCCACACTTAAAATTAAAATCTGTTTTTTACAATATCAAAATGATACTTTGCAGCTGCCTGCTTCATAATATTAATTTCAAAAGAAACAGGAAAAGTAAAGAGATCTAAGTTTCAGTTGAATTTGATAAAATACATAAGTTATATTAGAACAAACTTACAAATTCATGTATCTATACATCAATGCTGTGGCTGTTCAGGATTGATATTCATAGTTCTGTATATTTCTTTCAGAAACAGCAAGGCAGTGTCTTCAGATTCCCTACAAATAATTAAGAGAAGAAAAAAAAAAGTGTTATTTTGGTGTTACGTAGTCCACATTATAATTCCTGTAAGGCACGCTTCATCCGATTCCAACTCTCTAAACGGCTTGTAGGACCTATCACCCTAGTCCTTATCTTTCAGGCATGTGATCTTGCCTCTACCAACTTCCTTCAAACCACAATACTTCATCAGTTTTACATCAGCTCTGCTGTCAGCCCTAGCCTATGCTTCACCTTTTACTACTGCAATTCTTTCATCTGTTCTCTATAACACTTAATACATTGTAACTCAAAATCCCCTTCTCTATACGCTGCTTTGATGTTATTTATTTGGTTTAAATCACCTCAGGTAGTCTTCTTCTATCATTTTTTGTCTGCCACGGGCTCCTGCATATTCCTGCATTCCACCAGCTTCTCAAGCCTTTTTTATTTCACTTGCTCCACTGCACCTATTAGCCCAATGTCAAAACTCAGCCTTCCCAATTCTATCAGCAACATTCTAATCCTTCTTTGGCTGGCACTTGCTTGTAAATAGGCTATATTTAATATCTACATAGTCTTCCAGAACTTTTCCTCCTTACTACCATAAATAAGGAAGTTCTCAAACCATTTAAGAATTAATATAATCCAAGTTCCATGTTTCCAAGTTAGTGTTTTCCCTCCCCTTTTCAAAATCCAAGTTTCAGGCAATCTGAATTTAAATTCAACATGCACAGGCTTCATTTGCTTATTTGTCTATAACATGTTACTTAAACACACATAAACGATGCCAATATAAAAAAAGACTCAAAAAATTATAAAGTGAAACATACAAATTTTAACAGCTGCGAGAGCTGTTGGCTTATAATATCACTTTATTTTAAGAGAAATTATATCAGGATACAGCAAAGAAGACCTAGAGAATGAGAACTTGGATCCTTAAAACATGAAAAACATCATTTATAGAGCACCAGTACAGAGTTAAAACAAGATATGCAAGCTAAGAGACTACAAATATTTTCCTCAATTGAGCATGGAGATGGTAACCACATTTCTTGATAGTCTCCCCTATTAAACAAGTAATACCAAACAGAAGGATCAACATGGAAGCTCCATTTTCTACAACATACAAATCACTTCATTTAAGGTATTTACAAAAAAACCTCTCATATTTGGCTGCTCTACCCTTATTCTTACTTTAGGAATGACAAAAAATGTTGGAACATGACATATTAGGGGCAAAAGAGTACACAGGAAGCAATACTCCACATCTTAAAAGAATATTCTCTCAGTTCTTGGATCATGAACCATTGTGTTTATTTTCCTTACTTGAATGACAAAACAAACTAATCTTCCTCCCCTGGGTAGCAAGCTCGAAAACCAGGCAATGATTGGCTGCCACCTTGTGGAAAAATTTCCCTGTTCTGCAGTAAATACCGTAGGTACTTCCACTGTACCTGCAGAACAGCACTGCCACCACTGGGTCACTCACTGCTTACGGGAGCTCTGCCAGGGCACAATGCCTAATACTGCTGGCACACATCAGCACCGCAGCCTTGATAATCCCCTCTGCTGAGGGGAATTACTGATCTTTAACAAAATAAGTGATATTTACTATAAAAAGACCCTTCAGGTAGTGCTTTCAATACCATATTTTAGCCTCTGGAAAAATGCCTATTTTTAGAAGTCATTTACATTATTTCTGAAGCATTTAATTTTCCATAGTGAAGAGCCACTTGTCCAGCACCTGCTAACCAGTGCCATAAACTGCTTGTGCCTATATTATTAAGAAAGCAACAACAGAACTTCAAAGCCATACTCACTCAGAACAGAGATTAATATTTTGTTTACTGAAATACAGAAGTCACTCCCCCCCAACACACATACACACACATCAACAACATCTTATCACAGGTCAATTGATCCCTAAGCTTGTTTATCATTCAGTACACATAAACTGCATTTGACAACATGACTTCATATGTCTTGTGCTCTACCATTCCAGATCCTGTGTGTTTTTATGTATGCTTAATTTTATGACAGTAATAAAATGCACAAGACTAAGACACACCAAAAAAGAGCAACTCAGTGCATAACAGCAAATACAACCGGTCAATAGTTACTGCTCTTCCTATAAATCAAGTTACATCTTCCTCATAGAAAAGCATATAGCACCAATTAAAAAAGTAAATCCTGATCCTGATGAGGCAATGGTGTACTGCAGGTCTGAACACATGATGACACCAAAATCTGTTTCTTCTATAAATTATTCTGTATAAGAGCAACCACTATATACAAATAATAAATTCAAATTTTTAAGGAAGATACACTATGGCTTTTTTTTTTTTTGCTTTATTTTGTCAACTTTGATGGCAAAGCATCAATATCCAGAAATTTCATTCCAACATGAAGAGGGAAGGAAGTTTTACTATATACACTAGTCTAATGCAATTTTTAGGAAAGATTTTATTTGAAAAAAATAGTTTTCAAAATGCTCACAAAATTTTCCTTGTTTTGCAAATGACTGTAGCTAAAAGTGTGTTTTGAGTGTCAGATTTTAAGGGAGCAGTATGACACCTTGCAATGTCTTGATTACAAAACAGGACTGTATCACAACAGTGACATCTACATGGGCCATCTTGAGAATGACATTTTAGGGAAGCCCCAGAAAAGAGAAATATACAAAACCTCTAAAATAACACAAACTAAGCAGAACACAATCAGAATATATCACCAGCAAAAAATAACCCAAGCCAGAAATGGAACTGTTCAGCCATAAAAAAAAATTAAATAAACTCAAGAGGGAAAAGAATTAATTAAATGAGCAAGTTGAAATTTGTCTTTTCCAGTTTGGAGTAGGTAAACAATTATGATGTTACAGAAAGCAGAAATTCATTCCATCAGATTCAGATTTAGGTAAAATAATGTCTTTTCAGAGCAACTACCTAGATGCTGTATCTCAGCCTTCCCAAGGTAACAGAACACTAGCAAAGAGATCTAAAGTTTGCAACAACCTACAGATCCCTCTCCAGCTTTAAAAAAAAAAAAAAAAAAGCGTAACCATACCAACAAGATGCTAGAAATATGTCATTTTAGAGTCTCTAGACAGCTTTAGATTAAAGTCTAAATCTTGTCCCAAAATCTTAGCGAATACAGGAGGAGAAAATAGCAGAAAGCTTTATTTAAGCTAAATCATAACAAAAGTGCTGCTGCAGTGTGGATAGCAACACTTTGTTCTCAATGTCTATGGTGGACAAAGTGTGAAGTAGCAAGTCAAAATTACTGCAACATTTAAGTTAGATGTTAAGGACACTGAAGCACTAGAAAAGATTTCACAACCTCTGCTCTGAGTAGGAGACTGGACTAGACGACTACTTGGGAATCTTTCAGGCCCTACTGCTATATGACAGAGCACTTTTGAACGTGACTTCTATTTAGAGCTGAAGTCAGCGTTTCAGGAGTAAAAATAGTTTTCCTGAGGGTTCCTGAGTAGACTCAGAGAATTTTCTTTTCCACAGTCCCACAAGGTTTTGAAAAAATTTTTCTCATGGAGATGCTAGTGGACAGATATGTCATACATGCTTTTACCTTAATATTTATATCATCCTAGTTACATAATAATTGAGCATCCAGAATATGATGGATTTATCCTTACAGTATGCCTGTGCAGGAAGGCAACATCCTCTCAAATGAGAGACCGTTTCAGAATCAAGTGACACAGGATCTCGCACCCATCTCCGCAATCTCCTTTTCAAAAATAAGGTATTTTAGAACATAGCAAAGATTATAAAGACCAAGAAAACACAGGTGTCCTAAATCATATGCATACACATTGACAACCAGAACAACTTCTATTTCGGCAGCTTTATAATAGGGTGGTCCTTCTGCAAATGTTTCACACTTCTGCGTTAGCCTGAAAACATTTATGTACAAAACCCAAACAGCTATTTTTGTCAAAATGTTCCTGAAGTGAAGCATTATGGCATGATTTTTGACAGAGATTTAAGTTTTTGTTATAAAATAATCAAGACGGGAAACTACTCTAGCTGTTATATCAGTCACAGGCAAACGAGTAAAATAGATGGCAGGCGTGTCAATTGTCTATGTATAAAGATATACAGTTACACAGGAAAACCAGCAATCACAAATATTTCTCTTACCAGTAGCACAAATGACTCTGTAAAGCAAAAAGGTATTCATTGAAGCTTTCTATCGGTTTTTCTTGTAGAACATAGTCAATACGACGTCCTCCATTTAGGTTTCCAACCTTCACTGAGAAATCTTCATCTTTTGGAGGGTCTGGACTTTCAGTGATCTTTTCAGCTAAAGTTAAAAAGTTTAAGATTTGAAATATTTTCAAGTACAGCCTGCTTGACTACCAAGAAATATCACTCATCTTCTATACTATAATTTCCAAGTGATTGCAGTAAGACAGTAATAATAGCCTCAACCAACTAGCACAGCACTGCATGAATCAGAAAGGTTACTGGAACAATAGGATCGTTTCTGTCATAACATTTAAACGGAGTTTGAAGAATAGCTCACAAAGTAGTAGCTCAGCAATTTAAAAAGCAAGCCCCAGTGTCCATACACAAACTGATCCAGTCATTCCACAAGTAAATAACTTGAAATAATTCACTTTTACACCCCACTTGCACAGAATCCACCACTAGTATCAGTTTAAACTAGAAGGCAGGTTTTTTCTTTGTAAGTATAGGCAAAGCTAGCATTACTAAACACTGATAGATAATTCACAACTGGGAAGCTTGCCCTTGGTATTACTAGTAATAATATTTATATCCAACTCATGTAGATTTTCCTCAGGAGCACTTTATTTCTGTTAGAACACATGCTCAGGCCTCTTAACTTATCCCATTACTCAGCAGAACATTATTTAGAAAAATTATACAAGCTCAAGTCTAAAACATCCTTCAATAAAAGCTGTTAACATTTACTTTCATAAAAAGACACAGATGCTGCCATAGATCTTACATTTAACATTAATATTCTGAAAACACATAGGCTTAACAGGGTCATGATCATCAATACTGAACAATCACTAGAAGGCTCAAGTTTCTTCTAATCTGAGATCAATAAATTATAAGAAAGTCAACAATGTGCCTGCATACCTTCCACTACTTGCTTTTCTTCTTCCTCTTTTATTTGGTTAGCTACTTTCTCCAGTTCTGCTTGTAGCTGAGTTGAAGAAGTATGAGCACGTGCAAATTCATTAAGGGTCTGCCATGCACTCTTCAAAGAGCTGATAAAACCCTGTTTCAGATCAGATCCCATACGAGAGAGAGAGTCTTTCAACTCTAAAAAGATCACCATAGTAGAAAGATTTAAAATATTAAACTAAAACATGAACAATTAAACAGTGTTCAACAAACATCTCAGTTATTAGGAGAAACAGGCCTGCTATGTCATGGACATGCATTTCTTGCATCTCTCCTTCATTTAAAAGATTAGATGGAATGCAACAAATATGGAACAATTTCTCACTGGATGGGTCAACAATGGCTTAATAACTAGTCACAGGAAACAGTCTGACAGCATCTAAGTCCGGAAGGGTCCACCCAAAGGTGTCTACACCAGCCAGTCCCTCACACCACCACCCAGAGACACTCCCAACATCTTATACTAAAGTACAGCAGCACTATCTCAAACTACAGCACAGGAGAAGAGACTAAAACTGCTGCCCATGACTTCTCCAGTAGTAGTGAATTTTTAAGAGAAGCACTCCCAGACAACTCAAGACAGTTTTTCCCAGACAACTGTAGCCTGTAATTCTGCTGCAGTTCAGTAATTGCTTCACAGGTAAAAGAGCTGCCGTTCAATAGCGGTGGGAACCTCTGAGTGAGGGAGAGCTCTTCACAATAAACTTAAGCAGGGTAAAACCATGTGGCTCTGTAAAATCAGAGTTCAGACCTTTGTAGGAACTAAATGCAGGAACATTTACTCACATCAGTGAAAAGTCAGTTTTTCTGTAAAGAGCAACAGATCGTGTTTTTTTGCTTTACTATGCACATTTATGGTGCGAGTTGTAACAAAAAAAACATTCTTTAGCGAGTACCTTGTCTAACTTAGGAAAATAGACTCATTCTAATCTACCCTTCTGAAGTACAGATGCTGCAGAATTTCATTCCAAGTGCCTGAAGACAGACTTCAGAGGGCTCTGAACTTCTACAACAATATTGTCAACCGAATAGCAAAACTGATGCTTCTTAAGTATGTGACCTTTAAGAGTCTGTCATCTTGCTCTGATGTGTGCATGTATGCAACAGAATCTAATCCTTGCCCACCAATGGCTATGAAACTGCCTTTTTCTCAACCTTTCTAACAGTACTGGACAGAGACGGGCTAAACACATCATAGAGGTCATTAGACACAAGGTAAAAGAATCCAGTAAGTTTAGTTTGTCTCTCATTCTTTTAGAAATTAAGATGAAGAGGACAAATGATTTACAGCAATTTCCAAATGGGACTGCTCATTACAAGCTAAAACTTGGAGGCCTTAGTTAGAATTATGATTATTATTTCTGAATGCAATTATGAACAATCCTCTCAAGTTTAGCCTCTATGAGAACGTATCCAGCTAGACATCCAAAAACTTAAGCATGCATTAGTCTTTTGAAATTCTGTAATATTCTAATGCATCAAGTGAATAATTTAGGAATGAGATACACATATGAATTAAGTTTTCTTTTTACCCAGATGAAGTCTTTTTCTGCCTTTATGGTGTGGAATAAGAACTGGTTTTAAATCCATGTCTTCAATGATCATCGGTTCTAACCTGTAAGCTACCGGATCAAGCTGTTAAGAAACAACACGTTAGAATATTTTTTAGATAACTAAATGTCAATCATTTCTTCTTAGTGAAAAATCCCCATTTATGATTACTAGTGAAGATCAAACGTTTTTGGATTCTCCTCTAATTCAGTCCACAGAAACTCAATTCACTACCATTTAGTTTAACTGTTAGATTATGTAGGTTCACTAACTAATTAGGTCTTATTCTCCTACAGGAAGAGATTCTAAGAGAGGAATGAAACAGTGAAAAAGCTGTAAAATCTTCCTGCATTCTGATGGTTTCTCCCAACATGTCACTGCAAGCAGTAAACAAGACAAGGCAGAAGAAGAAGAAAAGTGTATTGTATTTACAAAACCTATAAGGATCTCTAAACTTCCCAGTCTACCAGAAACCCCAGAATAGTCTTGCTAATGGCTCAAATACTTACCTTATAAAAATCTACAAAAATGACCTGAAATTAACAAAAATACCATTTAAGCTCTGAAAATAAACGGGGTAAATATTATCAAGCCAACCCATCATTCTGGGTAAGGAACCTATAGCCAGTCGTACTTTTGTTGCAATAAGGTTCAGTAATACCTGGAATAATCATACATTTCAGTTGTATCTTTTTTAAGAAGAGCTAGGGTTAAGTGTTAGTATTTTGGGAAAAGTATGGACAGGAAAAGAAAGCAGAACGCTCTGAGATTAAGACTTAGTATTCTGTATTTCAGTCTTCTACATTAGTTAAAAATCAAACCTGAAAAGTATTTCTCACTCACTGGATGATAGATATTGAAGAATCCCTTGCAGGTAGGAAGCCTGTAGTTTTCATCAATCTTCTCTATTCCTCGCACAGTAAGGAATACACCAATAGGAGAACCCAGAGCAAAGAAAATATCTGGTTCGAAGTCTAACGCACTGTAAACCACAGAAACCTACCAGACACAGAGAAATCAGATAAATAACCTCTTAGAACTGTCAGCTAGTTAATATAATGATTAGCTAGGAAAGAAAATTTACGTGTGTTAAGTCAACCACATGTTCACAGATTCCTACACGTTCCTGCAGATTTTAGCTGTATTGCATTTCCCCTATAAATTAAGATGGTATTAAGATGGTTTTCTTAAAGTTTTCTCAAAGTACAGGAAAATATAAGTAAAAATTAAATGCATTTAACAACTAGCCTTAAAAGTTTGATTTTTGAGTTGTTTGAGGCAAAATTTAAACATAACAGCATAAACAGGTCAATTCAGGCTACCATGTTAAATGCCAAAGAACCATTCAGTACCACAGCATTCACACAGTTGTTATTTCAGAACAAGGCCTTGTTTACAGCTCACTCACTGCTGAAAGAGAAAAAGACTTCCAGTGGCATCCTTGTTACATTAAGTCTTGCTTTTCAGTAATCTAACCCACTCTGCCAGCCCTCCCTCCTGCCAAAGGGCAAAGTTCCACATAAACATAACTTTTGCACAATGATCGAGAGAAGAACAAAGTCATCCACATTAAAAAACAAACAAATTAAAACAAACAAACAAAATCTCAAATGAATCATTTAAATTTATGTAGTCTCACCTGGCCAGTTCCAACTTCAAAATACTCATAGTCAATGTTCACAGAAGAAACAGAGGCACCAACTGGAAGCTTCCTCTTTGAGTGCAGCTGACCAGACTCTGAAGGAGAGACTGGAGTAATGGCCTCTCTTGTTTTCTGGGCAGCTTCTTGAGTTTGGAGCATAGCAACCTGCATTGCTTTCTTTTCTGCTGCTGCTTTCTTTTGTTCCTATCAAGGCAGTTTTAAAACCAAGAAAAAAAAAAGTTTTTCACAGTTGTCAAAATCCCTCTAATACACCTGTGACATTAAATTTGTTAAAGAATAGAGGTTACTCCACAGCAAGAGAGTTGGTCATATTTGCTTAATAACTTCTTAATCCATTCCTGAAAAATGTATTTACCTGCTTGGCTGCTCTGTCTTTCACAAAATTAGCTATTTTCTTTCTTGGTCCAAGAGGTATCCCCATTTCCTTCAGGTCATCAACTGTACACATCATCTTAAAAAAATGAGTTAATTAAAATATACTTCATAACTTGTCCAGTAACATATATCGTCATTGCTTATTAGGAATGACCTAGGAATAGAGAAGTATTTTATAATCCAACAGAAATTACAAAAAAATACATACTATATGCAAGAATAACATAGTTCAGAAAATGAAGTCACATAACATTTAGTCTTCACATCAGACATTATTTAACCTTTGCAACTGCTTTCATGACGCATAGTACACTAAACTCTAAAGCAAAAAACCCCCAAACCTCCACACCTTGGCCACCCCCAAAAGTCAATTGAAAGTCATTATACCAGACACTCCATATCAATTCGCTCCTTTTCAAATGTGCTGATATACTCTGACAAACTAAGCATTTCCAGAGTCTTCTGCAAAGTAGGAACATCATCATCTACTTCAGGCTCACAAAGGTCATCACCAGAAGTTGCAATTGAGGAGCCCAAGGAACTGGTATCTTCTGTCACCTTAACAAGACAGCACAGCAACAGAATCACATTGTCGGACAGTAAAAAAGCCTATAAGCAGCAGGTAAATTATTTTCTCTTAAAAATATCATTAGTATTTAAGTTGAATTTATACACATTTTAATGACACAGTATACCAGATTTTATGCTAATAATAGACCTGCAAAACGTATTTTTTGTAATTAAGAGGCAATATGATCCTTGAGTTTTAAAAGAAAATATTTTTGAATGGTGTTATAATCAAAGTACCGGTGCCAGTTTCTAGCCCGAACACAGATTATTTCTTTCTTATGCCTCCTCCCCTCCATTCAGATAGTGTTAAGATCAAGTTGCTTGTCCACACTGCAGCAAGTCAAAGCCAACGCCCATGATCAAATTCCATGACTGGCTTATTTTGAACTATAGATGTAAACATTGCCAATTCTCAGAACATGCTATTTATAAAACTGCACATTTCCATTAATATTTTAAATGTACTATCAGAACATGCAACAACATTTCTGCTAATAAATTCTGACAATTTAAGAAAAAGTTGCTGAAAACATCATATCAATTTGCCTGTAAATACCTGTTTATCATGAACAGCCACATCCTTTACAGTCCCGTTGACACCAGAGAAATGTCCAGTATTTACTGATGAAGCCAAGTCCTTCTGGTTAGACAATATGTCAAACAGAATTAAGGAACCTGGAAAAATAAATTAAAGTTGCCTTGGGAAATACTTCAGTTTGTCCTGTCCAGCAAGATTTATATGTAACAGTACTAGCAAGGTACGGACTGATCAAAAAAAGATTGCTGAGTTAAAACTAAAATAAACAAATATTAAGTTTAACTTGAATATGATCATTCTCAGCAAAAAACAAACTTTTTCTGGTTCACATGAAATAGCTTTATACAGTTGCCATGACCAAACCATCTTTCCTCACCATCTTAGACTGCAATCTGTTACCAGATTGGAAGAAAAATACCAGTCCAAACCAGTAAGTCATATCTCTTTATAATACTTAGAATATGTTCCAAAAATTATTTTCCTTCTGCTAAGGGGGTTTCTGAGACACAGAAGCTACCCACCTAACAAGATGACAGACACCATGTCAATTTTTAAACACAAATTAGATGTTAAGTCTTCATGAAGGAACTGGGGGAGAGGAGAGAAATGCACACACTTGAGAAGTACTAACCTTCTCTCAAAGCTTTATAAACTTATCTACTGAGAGCTGTTTGACTTTTAGTCAGTAATATTCTCAAAAATAGCCATGGCCTATCCACTAGCTTTAGCCCTATGCTTAATGAAAGTTCTATTTTCTTTAATGTAGGAATGCTGTTTTTAATGTGAAGCCAGTTTCTTAGTGAATTACCCAAACTGTGCCCAGCCACAGAGACTCCTCCTTTGAAGTCTGGGTTGCGACTCATGAAAAGTGCATATAAACGATTCATTTCCAGCCCTACTTTATCCACAATTGTCTGACAGTAGGTGGGGCTGTTGTAAAACAGTATGTCAAGGAGCGTTTCATTGGTGAAGTGGCGCAGACGTCCGATGCTTGGCAAAGTGATTTTTTTTATGTTCCTAGGAATATAGAATCATTACAAGTATGAATGCCTTTAAAGAAATGCAGATAAGTACTTTGCAGTTCCACTCCTGTTGCTTCAAAAGTTAACAAAATCTAAATACTGCATGTATGCTCTCTACGGACATTAAAAAAGAAATAAAGTTTTCTGGCCTTGTTACATATTCATATATTAGTGCTACTATCTGCTAATACTACCTTTCCCCCCCCCTCCAGGCTGAAGGAATGCCTGACAATCTCTTCTCTGCTGGAACACTGCCCTCTTGTAGTAACACAGAGGTTTTGAACACGAGAAGCGGAAAAAAAAGAACTCCCATATAAAACAGAAGGTGAAAGTAAGTATGGGAGGGAGGGAAAGGCCTTAACAGAATGAAAAAAACATGATGAATTACAAAAGTGCACACATCAGTTTGAATTCAGGTTAATACAGGAGTGTAATCCAAGTCCAACACTTTAACAACAGTCTGAATTCTTATTCTTGCTTATACTCCCAATTCAAATAAGTTAAGACTAATGCACTCTATTGGGCTTTAGGATTAAGAAAACAATGGGCAAATTTCACAAATGTAACAGACAATACACTTCTGTTTTTCAGAGAAAAAGGTTGGCATCACTATCTGCCTGCCTGGAGTTAAAGACAGCTTTAGCATCAAATTCTGCATCTGCAGAATTGCTAAATAACTGAGCCCGATTGAGTTAATGCCTGCTTCGATTAAGAGAATAAGGATCCTTCCTCACAATAATGCAGGTGTCAAAAGAGAATAAAAACCTGAAAGACTCTAGAAAAGCAGGATGACCTAACTGAGCTAGAATGGGCTGGAGAGTCTCAAACATCAGAGTGTACATCAGTCTCAGACATCAGCAGTGCATGTTGTTACCCTTGCAACTAGTACTTGCCCATCTCTGAGAAAGAGAAAACAATTAGAAATGACAAACAATAGGAAAGGTGTCGACACAAAGTAGTGAGTTAAGAATAGATTTTTAAAAATGCTACAACTCTTTCACCTAAATATACATAACTTTGTTTCAAAAAAACTTAGCTCAACTGCCTAACTATATTCCAGATACTGCTGTAGGAATGGACAAAGGGTACAATTCCTTCCTCAGGAAAGATCAACACTGATATCTCTTAGGGGAAGAATCAGTGAGATTGCAGGAAGGCACAGGAGTGACACTTGTCCAGCAAAAGGTATATACAATTTACAGTGGACAATACATCTCCGCACACACCACCTCATGCTCATGATCCCTCTCTCCACACACTCATTCATCATCACATAATACCTTGTTAGCAATTGCATCAGCTGCTTTCATGAAAATGTAGTATCCGAAAAAGTCTGTGTTCATGTATGTGTATATATACATATATACAGATCCTGCTACTCCGTGTCATGAAAATAAACTAAAGAAAACATACCGCATGCCTTTCTAGCTTTCTCTATACTCCACAACTTCAAGATATCCACAAAAAATTAGTGATTCTTTTTCGTAATCCAATCATACATGTATTTATCTAGCCTAAAGAATATGCATTTATTTCTCTTTTTATTTATTTCTACAAAAATCTATTAAGATGCAGCTTCTATAGAGTCTGTAGCATTAAACAATACTCACCTGTCTACACCTGTTGCATCGCCATGCAGAGAACTATGCCAGTGAACTGGGAGGAATTCCACCCTGCTCACTTTATGTTCCTCTGAAGATTTCTTAAAGTGAGTCTGCAACAACTTCAGAGAGACAGTCCTAAAGTCATCAACTGTAAAGAAGCAGAGTAATGAAAATCTGATCATGACAGTATTCAAATAAGACATCCAATTACAAATATTTGTTCAAAATACAAATGGAAGAGAATTTAAAATGGAAAAACCTTTGTATGTATTACTTATTTAACTATAAGAAAAATAACGAAAAAAAAATATGTGGACTTCCTAGTAAACTTCTATTTATCTCAAAACAAAAACAATTTTACTCCATGAATAAACACGGTCTTCTGCGCACAGAATACAGGTCATCAGTTAGAAACCAATTTAATGTTTAATTTTCTCAATTGTATTGGAGTATATTACGAAAAAAAACAAAAGCAAAACAAAACAAAAATCTCTGCAAGTCTAATGCTAAGGAACTAATAATAACAGCTAAAGCTATGAGTCTGACAAAACAGATTCTGTTTTTGGAAAATAACTCGGGAAAAAAAAAAATACTACCAGAAATTGAATTTCTTAATACTGAAGACAGTTTTTCATATGATTTATAACAAGCTTACCTGAATACTGAGAAACCCACTTTTAAACAGCTAAGAATAAAACTACCCATTAAACAAGCAAAAACTTACCACATTCAACAATGCTTCTAAATCTCAAGTCACACACAGGACCTATGCCGTGAACCATAAATACTAAATGGTCAATTTGGGACATTTCTCCTATTAAAAAAGAAAAGAAAAAATTCTGAGTACTAATATGTATTTCAGTGGTGCATTTTAGTGTCAGGCATTAATATATAATAATATAGTAATATATACTGCTTCATAAAGTCTTTTACATAACATGGTTCAGGATACAACTTAGCCCACAAGACTTCTTTGAATGAAGAAACATAATGGAAACAAAAAAACCTCACCAGTCAAATATCTTTTTATCTGCCTTCCCAAACTAAGTTTAGACTTTTGGACATTATGCCTTCTAACCATTAAGTTAGAATTTCCTTAACATATGTCACAACACTAGAAGTATTACATACAACCTTCCATTGGCTATCTTTGTTTCACACAACTACATTTACTCTCCATAGGGGTAAGTGGACACCTATGTGTAAACTTTTGTACAGAGACCAAAGGAAGACAAGTTTTTCAAGCAGCTTAAAGAGCAACTTTAATCTTCACATTTCAGATACAAACAGTGCATTGTAGCTCCAACCACTGCTGTCTAATTTTTGTATAGAACTGTACTGACTGTTCAGACTGCAGACCCACATACACTACTCACATACCATCAGGAATTTCATCATGGTCATCATCAATTCCACGTTTTACTACCCTTGGTCTTGCCTGACCATCTTGAGTGGTGCCCCATTCATCTGGTGAGGCAGAGGGCTGGAATTGAACAATGACCTGAAAAAAAATACATTGTCCAACTGTAAATACAAAAAACCCTTATGATCTTTACAGTTAGTGTGAAAATATTGCATAGTTCAACACATCTTTTTTGTTTCATTGCTTTATCTTGCATCTGAGACACAAATATTTTCTTCAGTTAGTACATATGCAATAAATAAATAAATAAAATAAAAGCCTTAGAAAACCCTAGGGCTATATCCTGCGGCAGTGACAGCTTCACTAAAACTAGACTCAGAAATAACACAGATAATTCTCAGTAGTTTGAGAAAAGCAATCAGATGACTTAAACCAAAATAACAATAACCACTAGCTGCAGAAGCTGGCTTGCTGTGCAGCTCCAATTAACAATTTTGATTCTTTGGACGAGCGTTATTCAAGCTCCTCTTTCTTGGACCTCCAATCCCACTCTTCCCTAGCAGGTTATAATTTTGCGAGGTGACTGACCATTACCACTCTCTACAATAATTCCATCTCACTGGGGGGGTGGAGGGGAAGAGCAGTGCTTTTTAGGGAAGGACAGCATTTGAAGTAGCCCACAAACTCTAGAAAGTGAGGAACTGAGTAGTATGACTGCTTATAAGGTGTACTTGGACTGATTCATTATAGTCTGAAGTCATATTTATAACAGTTTAAGTGGTCTAAGTGCTTTCTCTCTAGGTTTTTACTGGATGAAACTTCTTAACCCACGAGTGGTTAAAGCAGGAGAAACAGTGGCACTTCAGGGGGTGGGGAGGGTTGTGAGCTTTTCATTTTGTTTTGGTATTTTAATTACTGCACCTCTCATAAGGCAACAGTTAACAGCACTGGTCAGTAAGGCTGAAGTCCATGGTTTAATAACAAGAGGCTGCCAACAGAATATTTATAGTAAAAAAAAAAAACAACACTTTAAAAGTTATTCCACTTTCTCATGGCCTAAAAATGGTTACAGTGGAAGACTTCTCATGGCTCAGATATACAAATAAATTACCTTGCAGTCAAGATTAATGCTCTTCTCCACATGAAAGCTCTTAGTCTAAATTACCTTCCATTTGGTGCAGACCATCTGAGGTTAAACTAATTCAAACTGCCTCCCATTTGCTGCCAGTGATGCTTAGTAAATATCTCGACTATCCAAACCATTATTCTTCTTAGGTTTCAGAAAGCATTGGTTTTTAATCACATTATAGCACATTGAAGCAAACAGGAGTTCAATGTATGAGCTTATAAGCCTTATCATCTCTTATAAGCTTCCCCCCCCCTCCATTATTTCTTATGAGCTTTATCATCTCTAATGCAGACATATCCAAAACAATCAATAAGTAAATTCCAAGCAAGACTAGCACTGCATTCCATTTATGCTTCCATCCACCTGATCATTCAACTCCCTTCCATTCTGTGGGAACCAATCACCAAAAACTATTACCTTGGGATTATGCATAACAATTGTCTCCCCATTTGGGAATTCAAGTCGCCGATGCCACTGATTTGTAGTTACAGCCCTTTTATATTCTGCCTGAAACAGTAAACAAGTTGCATAAAATCAGTATGTCTTCTCACACAAACCACAGACAATGCACAAGGCCAAAAAAAAAGTTAAGGTTATAATTTACATTATTTTATTTAAACAAAAATGTCACATGTGACCTAAAATCAGTTTGTGTAGCATTCCATAGTTATGCAGGACCTATGCATAAGCAATGTGGCCTCTAGCCACTCCACTTTCCAGCATTTCCTTCCTTATGTTCCAGAAAACGCATTCTGAAAAGCATCTTAATGAACCAAAAGAAAGTATTTTAGGTCACAAATATAAAGAACTATCAAGTTCTTCGTGAGGTTTATGTAAAAGTAATACTAACCTCTAGCTTATCACTAAAATCCTCAGTGTAAGGAATAAACCGGCTATCCTTGTCTCCCTTATAAAACCACATACATCGTCTCACTTCAGAAGGCTCTTCTTCCCAATAAACAGCTTTCCTCATTCTGTCATATAGGTATACATCGTAGCGTCCCCCATCAGTGCTCAGAACCACACTCTCAGGATCAGGCTGGACTACAACACAAAAATCATACTCAGTTACAATACTAACATATGCATTTTTTCCCCCTCTCTCAGCCCTTCCCCGATCACTTCTCTGACCAACATTAAACCATTAAGACAGACATTTATACTATGGAATAGAATTTTAAATTCTGTTTAAAACCTATTTCTTATTTCTCCTTGTATAATTAGCATTATATTTACACATTTTAATATGAAAGATGGTGTATGTTTTCGAAGTAGGAGCTGGAAGTAAATTTCAACAGTGAAATTAAATAACATGCAAATTACTCAAAGTTGTTACTTCCAAACAATTTCTTTAGACTTAGTTTTTGTGGCACTTTTCCCCCATTCTGTTTTGTTCCAATTACGGAACTCAACAGACTGATAACTAAGTGAAAATATGTTACTGAACTGAGTCATACAGTCAGCTGCCCTCAAAAACAAAAGATCCAAGTTATAGCCATCTGTCTATATACTAAAGAGTAGAATTTGCAGGAAGAACACCATTCAAGTACCATATAAGCAGAAGGAAAGAGCTGAGAATTAAGAACAGACCACAAAAGGTAGGAAAGAAAGCTACAGCAGCTAAGAAATAGGAGAACAGGAAGGGAGCATCTCTCTCTCTAGAATCTCAGTCAACTATTGTATAGCTCCTGAAATACTTCATAGACTATGTACACAACAACAATAAAAAGAAGCTTCAAACAACTCCCAGATTTGAATACTTATTCCAGAATTACCATGATTTAACAATAAGACAAAATAAAAAACTATAGGTCCTATTTGAAAATGCAATACCTGTTAGGGATGTATATCTTAACACTGATAGCATCAAGCCACAGACACTAAGTGAATAAGTTAAGTGGCAAAAATGCATCTTCATGATAAATATTAACACATTATTCCCATGTCCCTTTTTCACATACGAGTGACGAAACTCAAGTATTCTTGTTTTTTCTCTATTTTTTTTTCATTTGTTCTGTTTACCTCTGAATAAGATATGGTTAAGATTTTCATAACTTACCAGAGTTATAGACTTCTTCTAGTTTTACAGAATCCAGAAGACTGAATGGCATCCATATTTGCTTGTCTTCCACCTCCTTACAGTAGAACCAGTGTGGCTGAACGGGTTCATATTGGTTCTGCAGCAAAACAGGAGGTGCCTGGACCAGCGGACCTGTGGGCCTCGGAGCTTGAGATGGTGGAAACTGAAAATATATATGATCTTAGCATCTCAATCTTGCATAGCTTTTACAGAACTGATTTATACTTTGTTATAGAGAATGCTCTCAACTTCTAACACTTTTTCTGAGAACATTAGCTTTTTAGTCTGAAAATTTTATAGACAAGTTGGCCACTTTGTTATGTTTCTAGAAATTCACACCTTCTCAAATTAAAAAGAGGATCTGAATATCATTACCACAAAACCTGCTAAAATCTCTCATGATCCAGTAGCTTCCTCACTTAAAGAAGAAATCTACTGGTTTTAGGTTGCAGAAGTCAGGCTGAGCATATTTCTTACAGCTGCCAAATTTAACAAAAACAAAAATATATTTTTCTAGTTATCCAATGATACATAATTCTATTTTGCATAAAGATACAGTTAATTTTAACAATGTTCCCCTCAGTAAAAGCTACCTTTCTGCAACTTTTCAGGAAAAGCAGTCTTTAAACTTGACTTTAGCCCCAGCAATTCAAGAAAATTAATTGATTTTGAAGGGAATCATATTCTACACAGAGCTGACTTCATGCGAATCGTACAACAATTCCTCAAGAAGAGAGCTGCAAATGATGTCAGCAATAAAAACTTCTTTGTTTGTTGCATTGAAAAAATAACTAGTATATTGCACAAAATAAGAAATCAAACATTCAGAGATTCTGAAATTCTTTAATATAAAACTCTGAATTGTTCAGGTTTTACTGCCTTCACTACATTTTTGTCATAATATAATTTTTCTATTCTGTATTAACAATTGGAGCAAGAAAGTTTAGGCAAAATAAAAGGGTGATTTTTTTTGTTTATAAGGAAAAGTTGCCAGGTTATTACTTATCTGTACAACCCATTCATATTATAATAAGATTTTAATAATGCTATTGTGAAGGTAAGAAAAGATGGAGATTTATATCATACATTCACATTATACAAAATTCTCAACTGGTGTGTTTCAAAGCATTTGCTGGTAATTTATGTGACTTAAGCCATAGTTTCACAAAGTGCTGGCTTCACCAGCAAAATCAGTTTGAAAATAAATTTTTAACCCACATCATATGAATGAATGAATGACCTGATTTACAATAGAGGCACAACAATGCAGAGGCACAGCAGAGAGGCAGCAGCAAACTGTGGTACACAGATAGAAAAGAGCAACAAAACTTCTCGACCTGGCTTTGCCACTGAAGCCAATGGCTCACACGCCTTAGGATATGTTCACTTTAAAGATCAGGATGTTTTGCTAAAGCAATAGTTCCAAGCTATTTCCAGCAAAAAGCTTTTGCTATCAGAAATGGATTCAGATTTTTGTTTTGTTTTTTTAAAAAGCATCCTTTAAAAGATAAAATATGGGAAAGCAATTAGAAAAAAAACACAGTAACATAAAAAAGAGGCAATTCAAATAGTAAAATATCTGAATTCATTTTATTCTGGTATCAACAAGTCAGGAATGATTCATGTACCTGTGTCAAAGATCCTGGAGGTGTTTGATACATCTGGACCGGTGGTACAGATGGTGGTGGGTGAACAGATTGGGCTGGAGGATGACTCTGTTGCAGCTGTGGTGGAGTCAGGTATGGGTTAGCTCTGCTACTCAAGGTGGTATGGCGATAAGGGTTATATCCCTGCTGAGATGTTCCATGGGGAAGAGTAGAAACATTTGCAGGTGGGGGACAGCTCTGCTGAGGGGTCTGATAAGCAGCGATTCCCACCTGTGAAGTAGGTGGCACACTGTAAGAGGACTGTGACTTGGGAATATGAGGTGAAAAGGCATTTTGCCCATCTTGCGACCCAGACACAAGCGAAAGAGAATGAGGAGGCTTGGAGAAGGCTGGTGCTCCGACAGGTGGTGCAACAGCTGCTAAGGGTGGCTGCCCAATGCTTCCAAATGGATCACTGCTGCTGGGTACTTGAGAGAAATAGCTGAAAGTCTGTGGTGGATTAGGGCTGGCGGAAGTCTGACCCAAGAAGCTGTCCTCTTCACCAACATCTGCAGAATCATCTGGGGGGAACAGGGGGAAGTAAGTCACTACAGAAGTCCTGAGAGGTTTGAACCATTTAGTATACATAGTCAAAGATGTTCTGTAACATTATGAACTATTTCCGAAACTATCAGTCTTCATAAAACCAAAAGTATTAAAGCTTGCAAATCACATTCTTAAAAATTAAATGCGCCATAAAGTGCAACAAAAGATATCAAGTCTTCAAGAACATTTAAAATGGACCATAAAACTCAGCATACATGGACAAGGCAACAAAAGTTAAGAATTGGAAATAAGAGGTATTCCACTGCAAGGCGAAAAATATAATGAGCTTATCACACCACCCACTGTGTATATTTGAATTCCCTTTCCATCTATTTGCTCCCTTATGAAACTGTGAGAACTAAAGGCATCTCTGAAGAAAAAAGTAATTAAGTTCTGCACCATGAGTAGATCATCTTGGAGTGAGGCTCTGCAAATTGGCACAGCCAATCCAACAATATTTTGTGCTAAAAACACGATTCTGCCCTTCCCTTCCTCCCAATGCTTAGTCAGAAACCCATGCCTTTCCTTGAATCAGCTCTGATGCTGGTCTCTGGTGCTCAATCCTGCTCAGCTCTGCAACACTGCAATTTACAGCACACATTTGGTAAACTGAAACCGGTTGCAGTTTGCCTTAAAATGCTGAGATCAAATGCTTATCTGTGCAGCAAAAGCAAGATAGAAAGCTTTGCTGGGTAACATCCTGAACCACAGTTCTAATATTTCTTTTAGAGGAAAGAAGTTTCCCATTTACAAGGCACAGGTTCGCTCTCCTGAAAGATATGCTTCTAGAATTATTTACAGGAACACAATACAGAGGGGATCAATGAAAAGATCATTGTTAAGAGATAAGCCTCCAAATAAACAGGATTTTAACCCAGTGACCTCATTTCACAGTTCAGTGTCATAAACAGCTGCCTCAGCACAACTGAAGGCTCAGCAATATATGGCTGAAGTTAGGACCTTCCCATGCCAGCTTGGCAAAGAACCCTGCTTCCAGGACAGTGAAAGCCCTTTCAATTCCCCCTTATGCCTACCAGATGCAAAAAGATCCATAGTTCATTTCCTTTCACCATGAAAACAGCCTCTAAGCACTTCATCCTCTAATTTTTAGGCTTCCAAGATGAAATTCAGAAGATTCCGAAGCTTAAGAAGATTCCCAAATAGGCCACATCTAATTGGTTAAGCAGTCCATTCTCACCTTCCCGTTCACAAGGACCCTCTCAAGATTTCTCACTTGACTTGCAAGGTGGCAAAAACTCATCAATCCATGTTATTCAGTACAGTTTATTTCAGTTCTGTCTAAATATCTTATTCTAGACTGGCACAAGAACTGCCTCTCTGGCGCAGAGGAAAACAAATAATTCCAACAATGTTAGGAGAGGGCTAAAAAAGGTGTAATGCCATATGCCTGAGGAAGTACATAAAAATAGGCCCTGGTAAATCACAGTTTTCTGCTTTGCAATGATCCAGTAACAAGTGAAAACCAAGCAGTTTGACATTATCATAGGTCTCCCAGTAAACTCAGTTGAACCTGGGATGATCTGAGCATCACCACCCTGCTGCTGAGGGAACAGCCTCTTCCAAGCAGTCAACACAATTTACAGAAGTCAAAAAAGTGCTCTTATCTACTCTAACAGTTAAACAATCCCCAGACTATGGGGAAGAAGCCATAAAGTGATGATTCCTTCTCGGCTACTCAGTCACCAGCCAAAGAGAGAAACCAAACAGCTCTGCAGCTACAAGCAGCCAATAACAAATGCCTTTATCTGCAGTCAAAACAGCTATAATACAGAGTATCAAGGAAACACAGGGGGAATCCACAGAGAACTCATTCTAGAAAGCAGCTGTTCTAATTCATTAAATGGAAAACAAACAGCTGACATCACTAAGATGGACTATTTTAACCATCTGCTTTTATTTAGTAGCCCTTTCAGACAATCTCAATTGGCAAATGCAGATGATGCTTTGTGCATTTTATTCTATTTTGAGGAATAAAAAATAAAACCTATGTATGCAAACGATCTTGTGGAGAACACTAAATTCCAATTATAAGTAATGACCATTATGAAGTCAGGCCTATGAATTATCTTCCAAATAGAAAAAGAATAGCCATTTATACTAAGGTCTTTCTTTTTAAATATACATTTTTTTTCCTTTCATATTTGATATATATCATGGAATAAAGAGCAGCATATTGTGTACCACACAGTCAAGTCTCCACTTTCCAAAATACCTGGGAGCGGAACAGGCAATTCATCTCATGATAATTTCAGTACATTGCTACATGCTAATCGCAATCTAAAAAAAAGTTAAGGCCTTTACCAAATGCCTGTGCACAAAACACCTACCACTCTTCAGTTTCGACTAGTTTTGGGAGATTGAGTCTAACAGTATGTTTCCTTGAAAAACAGGGAGTTGACTAAAGTGCTCCCAAAACAAATATAAATACCTGTCTATTTAGAGAGAGGACAAGTGTGCTTACTAACAAAATACGTATCTTTCTGGGGAATCTAACTTTGCAAAAACCAGATGGGAACATTAGCATAGACTGGTAGAAAAGCAAATACTTCAATACAAATGAAAAAAAAATTCCTGTGATTGTACCACTTAGACATACAAGAGCAGTTTTCTTCTCATATACGAAATAGTCTTTCTTCAACAGTGACTGTTTGACAACCTTCTGTATCCCTCACAGACATCACCTCACTCACAGATCATCATCTGACAATCACAAGTGACAGATTTCCACCTTCTCATCAGGAATACTCCTCTCTGTCTAAAGTGTATTGGTTACTTCACAGGCATCTGGGCCGGAGACTATGTCTTTTCTCATCAAATTTCAAAGCCCAAAACACTTCTTACTCACTCTTAGAGATATGACATATTATGAGTGCACAAAGCTTCCAAACACTGGCTGCCAGATGGATGTCAGAAGCAATTCCTGAGACCAATTTCTATTACATTTCACACAGTTTAGGATTCAAACTCAATGGCTTGCTTTTTTCTGGTTCAAACTATGATTCAAGAAGCAAACTAGTCTCTATAAGCAGATCCCTATAACATCTTGATAACTCGTGAATGCAAGGGACCATGGAAGTAGAACATTTTAAAGGACTGAGGCCTTACTTGGATACAATGTGGGGCACATCCTCAGTAGGAGACCTTTGACACTGAAATTGATTCCCGTTGAAAAACTATGTATCTTCGCCTGACCAATTTAAGTGAGATGAAGAATATGCGTTCGATCATAAATTTTTATTACAGAAACCCCATCATCAGGTCTTCTCCATGGCTAGCTTCAAAGTTGTAGAGGAAGCTACCACATGAAAGCCATCTCTGCAAAACTGCTTTTAAATGAAAAACATTGTATAGCTGCAACAAAAACTATAAGGATTGCACAAATGGAAGCGGTGCATGTATCAGCTGCCTAGATACCTCATACAGGTAGGAGCAATATTCTAATACTTTACACTCCCCCCAAAATTAAAAAGGCAGTTCAGTAGATATCCTTTTAAGTAGTGAAAATAAAAAAGTGTTTCTAAGCCATACTTAACAAATATATTTTTAAAACTATAGGGATATACTTCATTTATTTCCAGGCACATTAATACTTATCCTAAGTAAAATACAGTACTGTTGAAATCAAGTCTTGAATTTTGGATGCAATCTGTGCCAGTCCAGTGCAATTTAAAAATAACTGATTTCTAGATGCATTTTTACTGGTTAGGGCTTTTAATCTCAGACTGAACACATTTCCAAAAAATCTGATACTGTATCTGAAGTTATTTGAGCATAAGATTTTAAATTGTACATACATATGTTTGACATACCATCGAGGCTTTGTAAGGAAACAATATTAATCACCAAGCCTAAGTTAACAAGGAAGTTTGAGGTACCTGCTTATTTTCAGACAGGGAAAAAAAATTACCTCAGAGAGTCCTCTGAAGATTATTTATCCTACAAAACTGAAGTAAACATCACTTTTAAAAGGGAAAATATTAAATAGTTCTCTGCACGGAAGTATTGAAACAAAATTAATTGCTCAAGCAAGTGTGTTAACCTATTAATTGAAAACATGATAAAGACTCTCCCCCTCTCCTCAGGCACAGAACTAAAACCACACATTTAAGTCCATGCACGAAAACAGTATGTCTGAAGTAGCCTGTCTTCCCTAAAGCGTTAACTCCAACAGCCGGCAGTGAAAACTAGCTCAGAAAACCTTACAGCAAGATAATTACAGTTGAACGAAAACTCAGACCGCACTAGGGAAGGGTTGAGCCGGTGTGAGATTTGACACCTGAAGGAAGCCCACCTTCCTGTTGGTCAGGAGACAGCAGAACACGTAAATCCAAATACAATTAGGCAAAACCGGCAAAGCAAAAAAAGGGGGGAAGAAAACACACACAAAAAGAGGAATTGTGCCTCTCCTCTCTCCCCGCCGCCCCGAGCCCGGCCGCGGAGCGCAGCGGCTGCCCCACCACGAGGAGCTTCCCGGAAGGCCGCTCCGGCGCCCGCCGCCCCTAGGCTCACCCCGGCCCGCAGCGCCGTTACCAGCCGCCGGGCGGGGCGGGGCAGCCGTCCCGGCTCGGCTCCGCAGGCCGACACCGCCCGCCGGGCCCATAGCGCGCTCCCGCGCGGCAGCCCTCCGTCAACCCTCCGGTCCCGGCGCCCCTCACAGCCGTCGCCCCTCACAGCCGCCCCCTCAGCATCCGCCCGGGCCGGGCCGGGCCCCCAGCGTCCGCGTACCCGCCGCGAGGACAGCGGGGCCCGGCGGCACGGCCGGGGCCTGGCTGACCGGGATGAAGGGCACGGTGAAGTTGAACTCGGTGGCGGAGGAGGAGAAGAGCAAGTTGGTGCCGCCGGCCCCAGGCTTCGCCGCCGCCATGGCTGCGCCGCTTCCACGTCTCTTCCCCGGGGCGGCCCGGCCCCTTCCGCCCTCACTGCTGCCCGCTTCTAACATGGCGGCAGCGGCGGCGCGCGCCCTCCCCCCGCCCCACGCACGGGTGCGGAGAGGAGGAGAAGGCGGGCGGGCCCGGCCCTGCTCTGCCTTGGCGCCGCCGCCATTGCCGCGGCCGCCGTGAGAGGAGGAAGAGGAAGAGGAGGAGGAGGAAGAGGAAGAGAGGGGAAGTCAGGCGCCCCCGTGCAGGGCTTGCGGGCGGCAGGGCGCGGCGGCGGCAGGGCGCGGGGGAGTCAGAGGCGGCCCCCTGCCCCTCCCTGGGCGAGGCTCGCCCTCGCCATGCCGTGTGTGGCCGACTGGCTCAACAACCCCTTCAGCATCGTGCAGGGCATCTTCGGTGAGCGCCGCCGCCGCGGGGGGCGAGGGGCTGGGCGGCGGCGGGGAGCCGGCTCGGCTGGCGGCGAAGCGGCCGGGGCCGGTTTCCTCTCGGGAGCTGCCGCGGAGGCGCCCGTGAGAGGGCGGCGGGCGGCCGGGGCTTTCGGGCGGCGCGTGCCGGGCTGCCCTCGGCCGGCGGCGCAGGGCTGCGGGAGGGCCGCGGGGCAGCTCTAGGTCGTCCGAGGCGGTTTGGGTGAGCGGCAGCGACGAGGGCGGCCGGCAGCTTCCTCCTCCGCCGCCCGCAGCGCGGAGGAGCGGTGTGGGGCGGCCAGGCGGGCGGGGGCCGGCGCTGGCGGCCTCCGGGGCGCTGTGCGCCCGCCGCGGGTGGCTCGGGGAGCGCGCCTCGCCGCGCCGTGCTCCGCACCGCACCGCCGTGGTTGCACTGTGACTTCAGACCTAGACACAGGAAACTCGGGCGTTTGTCCCGAAGGAATAGGAGTAAGTCTGAAACTGCTTTCGGTGTTAGGAGGGTGCTGAACAGATGTCTGATACGTGATGCTAATACTCCTGTAAATGTGTACCGTTTTGTAGCACAAAATGATCCAAACTCTGACTGGGAAAAGAAAGTAACTGAATATTTCAAAGAGAAGCTAAAAGAAAATAATGCTACTAACTGGGTAAGATTGTTTTATTCTTTGAGAGTTATGCCATTCTTAAGTTTCATTCTTCTTACCTCTTAATTATTGTAACGATATGCTTTTGAGAAGTTCTTCCTTTAGAAATATGTATTCAAATCTTAGTTTCCTCATAAGTACGCTTCTGAATTTTAGGCCTAGCCTTTGTAATACCTATCAAAGCAACTGAAATGTAAATAATGTATGTAAAACCCTGGTTGAAGCTCTGTCGAAGCCAGTCCCCTTGACTCTCATGTATTTTTTGCCTTGAGCCATAACTGCTGAATGCTGCCTGTTTGTGGTACAATCCAGTAGATGGCAGGAGCTGACAAATACTGTTATTTTTGAAAGTGTTAACGCCTGCCCTCTCTACTGCTAGGCTGCAGTAGATGTTTGTGTACCACAGGTTTCTTAACGGCTGTTTATAAACCCTTTCTCCAATGGTCTTTCACTGCAGTGTGGGTTGAAGAAATAGCTGCTTGGATTTTCATGTTTGAGGAAAAAATACCATCTGCTAAAAACTGTTCCGTGTTAAGCTGGATCAGGCCTGTTCTTGAAAGTTTAGGAAGGAAGCTATCCTTTATTTTTAAAATTAAGCATGCACTTGAGCTCAAAAGGTGTTATTAGTCTAAAAGACTATGGGAAAAATGGCATCATGGAGCTCTATACTAACTGAACTAGGAACTTTCATATCAAATCTCTTCTATTTATGGTTAAAAAACAAGTGAAAATAAAACTGATTTTTTTAAAAAAATTTCTGCCAGTGAGAGAGGATTCTGTGTTTGAGTTTAAGTGACAATTTAAATCATAGCGTAGAGGAACAATTCTGTTCCTCTGGCAGAATTTTGTTAAATTTGCAGCACTAGAAGAATGAAAATATGTTTATATTTTAATTACTCAAGATAAATGTGAGGGAGTGTGTGGGTTGTTGGTGGTTTGAGGGTTTTTTAAAGCTGTTTTTTACAGGGCCACTTTTGGTTTCATTGCATTTTATTGTTGGATGTGTTTTCTCAACCAAGAGTTTATTTTGAAAAGCAGAAAAGAAACCCTATTCCTATAGCAGGTTTCATTATTTTGATTTATACCATATTCCTAGACATCCATTTTCCTTCTGGTTTTCTATTATCATATCATATAACCACGCAAAAAAGACTCCCCTGGTCTGAAGGACTTGCAGCTTAAGATACAGTTTTTTTTCCTGTCCTTCTGGAAATATGAATATTTTGTTATAAGAAATTGTGCATGCAATTGCTAGCGTATCACTGGTGCATAATACATGGTCAAAGTGCTGTTAAATGGGTATAAAATAAGTAATAAATTTTATCTAATATTTCAGTTGCAATAATCCCCAAATTAAGAGTTACGGTCTCAAATGTTGTTAAAGAGTTTACATACAGTTTCAATGAACTGACATCCATTCGTTTAATCTAGTATTGGGACTGAAAAATGAATGAGATTGGTGGCTTTGCAACTGAAAAAATTTGGGAGCTGTCAGTGTATGATAGTCATAACTATTACCTATAACAGCTACTGCAGAAACTTCCAGTGTTGTTAGATATATTGTTAGTACTTGGATTAGGGCAGTAGATGTGGGGGTGGGGAGAAAAGTACCCAGAAAATACTAAATCTGTTACCTGATGAGGTACTGAATTGTCAAAGGCAATTAAGCTTACTGACAATAAAATAGTCTTTGAGGCAAATAAGTCAACAGTAGGAAACACTGAATGCTCGGAGGGTAAGTTGGTGACAGCTTATGTGCAGTTTCTGGCTTACTTCAGGGCATTTCTCAATATTTATATAGCAGTTGTTCAGAATAAGCTCTTTTGCAGGTTCCATCACTGAATGATGTTCCCCTACATTACCTAAAGCCCAACAGCTTAGTGAAATTTCGCTGCATGGTTCAAGATATGTTTGATCCCGAGTTTTACATGGGAGTCTATGAAACAGTTGATCCAAACACAAACACACGTGTAAGTAAAATACTATTTTGGTAAATGTTTAGCATTTTCTTCATTCTGTTCTTCATGCTTCTCTAGTTTCTGAGTTAAACCAGTGGAGTCCAGGCACTACCTACTATTAACTCTAAGTGACTCAAACAGCATCAGTAGCGTATCGCTTCTTATTTTCTGTTTATAAAGTGTTGAAAACAAAATTCTGAAGATTATTACTGCAAATGTTATTTGGGGGAATCAAAATTACTAAGATAATGAAAGTTTGAGCAGTATGTCTCTGAAGGGCTTTAGACTACAATAATTTTGGTGCAAGTAATCCATATTCAGGATGCTATCAGAAACGGAATGATTGCATTGCTTTTGTCTTCTTGACAGGTTTTGCATTTTGGTAAATACAGAGATGTGGCGGAATGTGGGGTAGGTTATACATTTTTCTATAACGAATTTTGAGATGAAATATTACTCAGACAAAAAGATGCATTTTATAAGTGCAGTATAACTTATTTGGCATTCATCAGTGGATCTCTGGTGATACTGTTCTTAAAATTCAAAATTAAGCCCAAGTCTGGAAAGCAGAGAACTCTTGATTGTTCATGTGCATGCTAAGTTCAGCAGGCTTCAAGCTGCTTCCATAGTATTTAAAACTTGTTTTGCATATATATGCTATTATTTGTGGTCATGGCTACTAATTCTTTGCCAAGAAGCTGGGCTTCTGGCAATGGTGGTGAGTTTGTTTGTTTGTTTTAAAGCCTCTTGAAACATCGTGATACAGAGAACAATTTATCTTCAGTAGTGCAGTGCTCTTAGCATCAAAACATTATTGATTCAGACTGTTTAGAAACATGCAAGATCACATACTCGTGAAACAGTGATTGTTGTAACTTCTGGCTAAATACATGATTCTATGGAATTTGTTTTAAAAAAAATCAATTTTTAACAATATCATTTATTATTGGTATTCTAGCCTCAGCAGGAGATTGATTTGAACTCTTCACAAACAGTCACATTGGAGAGACAGACATTCTACTGCGTTCCAGTGCCTGGCGAATCAGCATGGGTGAAAGAAATATCTTTTGTCTGAACCGATGCTGTGTTATACAAATAGTTATCACCAACTAATTCATTAGATTTATAAAGAGATAAGACTATTCAAATTTTCTTGGGTTTTGAGTGACTCAAGACAGATGAGGAAGAAAGGTGGTAGATGCAGAAAAATAGAAGGGAAAAATTGGTGGTGTACTATATGCACAAACAGGATACAAATGAATTTAGTAGAATTGGTTATTGATTTGGTAGGGATTTGGACTAGATTTTCATGTATGCTTGGGAGGGTTTTGAAAACTTCTGCTCATTTCTATTTGCAAATGTTAAGAAAATTTGAAACTTCTGTAGAGCCATGAACATTCCATTGCTGTTTTCAGGTTAGATTAGGACACTTATTTAATGACAGTCTAATATGAGTACCTGTAAAAACACCTGTAGCTGAGTGTGTTGAGACAGTCATTCTTGAAAGTTAAGTATTGTCTTTTTAATCGCTCAGGCACACAGCCTGTCATTCTCTGAATGAGTACGGGAAACATCTTGGGGAAAACAAATCAGCTCTAGTTTCTCCTAATAAATGGAAGTGAATTGTCTAGGTGGAATGGATATGGCATGCTTCTTTCAACACCTTTTAGGAGTTTTATATTCTCTTCTTCTCCAAGGCAGTGAGGGGAGGTCTAGAAAACTTAAGATACGTTGCATTTTGTAAAAAGAAAGGAAACTTGATGGTAAATCCAATATGTTTAGATATTTCATATTTTGAGTTTAAAATCTAAGAAAATTCTACTGCTCATCAGTGGTTTTAAAATTAAGCTGATGCTATTTTTGTAATAAAATGACTGGTGAGAGTCAGTCTTTAAGTGAATAATGCTTACGTCAATATACTGCAGCAATGGAAATTTAATATGAACCTGATTATTATAAAAATATTGAACATGATTTCAATACTTAGCTATCAAACTAAGAAAAACTTACTCGAGAAAGTATATTAGCTTTTCTAAACTCAATTATAATGTATAAAGTGCAGCATTGCTAGTATCTTTAAAGTATATGAACATTTTTTGTGTAGTTTTAAAGTAATCATAACGTGTAATTGAATCAGACAGCAATTCTTTAAATATTTTTAAAATGCCTGTTTTTAGGGTTGAGATGTGGAAGAGAAGAAATCCTTGAGATTCAAGTTGTTCCTAACCACAAACTTGTTCTTAGGGTCTAAAGGAAGATCTTTAAAGAGATTGATAGTGGACAAAGACTCAGTGCTTTTAGATTCTATTTTCAATAAAGCCACTGATTGCTGTACAGTTCTTAAGCAGGTTACTTAGATATCTAAAGAAATGGCAGCTAGGTAATGGCTTGCATAATTATTTTAATATCTCATTCAAAATAGACAGGATAATAATGTTTTGTTAAACTTACTTTTTTGAATTTTCTCAACTGAGTCTGGTGTTGTCCTTAATCCTTAATTTTACGCATATACTAGTGCAAGCCAAGCTCGAGTTAGTCCTTCAACATCCTACACACCAAGTCGCCACAAGAGGAGCTATGAGGAAGATGAGGATATGGAACTACATCCATCTAAACAGAAAGAGCAACATATGGGTAATAGTCATTATTGATAACTAGATATTATGGTATTTTTCAAGAATTTGCAGAAAATTCATTTTCAGAAATTGAAATCTTTTCAACTGGTTCAATCAGTAGCATTATTGCAGCCTTTAAAACTATTTTAGTGTCTTTGTGGAAGTCATCAGTGGTTTAAGTTAAGAACTATTTGTCCTGATATCCTTCTGTGGAGATGACTGCACTTAAACTGGCATGGGATTTGAGGGGGGGGGATTTTGACAAATTTCCTTCTGAACAAGAGAGGAGTGTTTAGTTTAAAATTGTCAGCCCTGTTCAAGAAAAAAAAAGTTTTGCAGAAGTTATTGCTTCCTTTTGTTTGGTGCTGTATGTCCATCAGGTTCATCAGCTGGATTTTAGGATTTTGTTTTTATAGTCCTATCAGTTTGCAGATGTTTTACACCATTTTGTCTTCGTATTCAGCCTGATCAATTGTAGAATAGATTTTCATAGCTTTATTATTGCTGAACATGTAAGGAGATTCTTAATGTAAACTCTTTTGTTACTGTACACCTTCACCTTTAAAAACTAACTCATTTTTAAACATGATAAGCAGAAAAGTATTGCCTTTACAGCCCTGCAGAATTGGAGAAATCTTGTTGATACAGTTTAAGCATCACATTTTGAAAGTCAGATTTTTGGCTATGTTTAGGTTTCTAGGACATGTAGATCTTTACCAGTAATCACTCTTACGTTATCTTTGTAAAAAAGTATACATTTGTGAAACTTTTCTGTTCTGAGTCAGAATATCTTCCTTCCAGTATATTGCTTTATTAAAGTTTTTTTTTTCTTAGGCGTCTTATTAAACTAGCTTGACTCTTATGTTGCTTGCTGAAGCAAGTTGTTCGTGTTTGCATTTCTGTTTAAAGAGTCTATGAATCTTTTATTTTTCAGGCAGCGTAGGTGATATCCATGGATGTGGAGAGCCAAAGAGATTAGAAACTGAAGCTTCTGCAGGACATCATCTCATTTCACCAAACTGCTCCCCTCCACTTGACTTAAATTTTCCATTGCCAGGAGAGAAGGGACCAGCATGTCTTGTAAAGGTAACAAACATGAAGAGATGATGAATGTGGCTGTGTCCTCAGTGAGGCAGACAGAGCCTGAAGTAAGAGTATAAACATTGGTGTTGTATAGAAAGACATTCTTTGCCTATACACTATTACAAATCCAAAATGTTGTTTTTGCAAATAATTACATTTTCTCCCTTTTGCTACTGCTATATTTGCATTGCTGAAATCACTCAACAGCATGTATTAGAGCTTGCGCAGTCTCACTACACTTAGCACCAAAAAAAAAAAAGTTTTATTAAATGCTCAAGTGTATGGTTGATATTGACTCCTGATGCTTTCCTTGAAACTTTGTCCTCCTAAGGAAAAAAACTTGTGATGAAACAAGCAAAAACAAACACATTGTATACATTTTTAGATTGTATTTGAAATAAGCTTTCATTGACTAGTATGCTATATCAACTACAAAACTTCCAACATGAAATATCTATGTTATTATATTAAATGTTCTCTTATTCAGCCTCTCTTAATACACCAAATTAGAATACAGTTGTTTACAGTTGTGTAGCAGAAGAATGCCAGTTGCGAAAAACATGCAATGGTAGAAGCTCATTTTTTCAATATAAGCTTATTGAAACTTTGAGGACTAGAAGAGTCCTGTTCACACAGTGTTCTCAATCTACAGTTGAGTCACCTGAGATTTTTTCTTTTGTGTGTGTTTATGTGCAGTCCTGAATCTGGCCTGTCTGCCTCTGTATTTTATTGTTTTATCTTTATGGCAGGTCTATGAGAGCTGGGATAGCTTCAAAGTCAATGATATTCTGGAGGTATATGGAATTTTGTCTGTGGATCCAGTGCTGAGTATAGTAAACAGTGAAGAGAGGTAAGGCTCAGATGATAATGTGATCCTGAAATGAAGGGACTTGTTATTTTAATGAGCAAAATAGTTTTAATACAGCCTGAAAAAAGTGTAAATACTTAATAATTGTAAAGATACGGATTTTGTTGCTTAAAAAAGCTTGATGTGCAAAGTGTTAGATTTACAGTTGTATAAACTGAAGTGTATTGAACTTCATATTGTTGTATATCCATACTCTTGGATGCACAATACATATTTTTTTATATACCGCACAGCAATCTAAAGAGAGAGTGCTTTTGTAGCTAAAAGTCCTGTATAATTTACATGCCTATTAAACTTTGAATGAATGAATAGGTAGTGAATAGTTGCATTCAAATAGTCTTTAAAGTGATAAAATATACCTTTTAAATAATTTGTAATTCTCTGAAAGTTGTTACCATAAACAGTTCCATAGGATGTAAATGATGGATTGCATGTTTGTATGGAGAGTCAAAGTGATTGTAAATCAGGCTGATTTTTTTTCATTAATTAAAGTATTGTCACTTTATACCACCATAGAAACTTCTGATTTTTACCAGCTATTCCATAGTTAGTTGCTTGATTGCATGCTTCTTTCTGGATTAGATTGAATTCTGTTAGTTTTTTTAAATAGTCTATCAGCAAATCTAACATATGTACTACTGATGTTTTGAATTATTGTGCTTTGAATAAATTATTCCTGTTGGTAATTTTGTTTATCTTTTGAAGTACAGTATCAAGAGTGCATTATGAATCCTGTATAGTGCCAACTTCTTTAAAGTAACCTCAGCCCAGTCAACTGCTTTTGTTTATCATCTGTTGGACAGAAAGCTAGTATCGGATTGACAGCTCAGTTGGCCTCTCACAGATTTTTTTTTTTTTTTTTTGCATGTCATTCTACTACAAATAGACAAAATGATGGCATTCAGCAATGTTTTCAATACAAAGATGCTAAACAAAAGAGGTTTCTTTACTTGGAAAGAGATGGTAGTGTGTCAGTGGACTGCTGAAGAGACATTGAAGTTATAAAGCCTTTCAGCTTTTAAAATCAGTGCAAGTTTATCACACTGATATTAAACTTTACCAGTATCTGATATATCTCCCTTAGGGCTTTTAATTTCTATATAACAAATGAAAAACACCTGGACATGATTTTGTAAGGCATCATCAGGGAGACCAAGGCTTGTATATCTGAACACTTAACTTGAAGGCATCATGTCTTAATTTTGGATTGAGGTATACGGATGGCTTTTATTTTTTTTTAATTCAGCTACTATTAAGCTGTTATATGGCTCTCTAGAAGATCTCATTGTCAGGCTCTGGAAGCAGGTGGAATATTAAAATCCCACATGTGCATACATAAATAAACATAATAAATCATTACCTTATTATCTTAAAATTTACCGTGTAGATTTGATTCAGTACATGCTGACCAGAACAGTGCTTAATATCTTATGTTAAGCTGCACCTTCCACTGAATGGTGCAGCAAATAATAGATGTGGGGTGTTTTTCTTTCAGAAAAGTGAGATTCTCGAGCATTTCCAGTAAAAAAAAAAAAAAATCACACCTCCTTTTTTTTTTTTTCCTCAAGCACACACTGGTGTTTTTATATCATAATTTATATAATTATGATATTAGTTATTTATGGTGTTTATAAAATCATGAAAGAAGATAATTCCTATAGTTTGAATATAGGAAGATTTATCAGGAGTGGGAATGGATTTTGTTTTTTCTGATGCATTTTGTTTTGGCATGGTTCCAAGTGCACTTAATCAAATGGAGAGAAATGTGTGTGGAATGTTTTTAAATCCAGTTGTGCTGTGCCCTTTCCTAGGGAGAACTCAGCCCTCGATCCTATGGAGTGCATGGACACAGTAGAAGAACAGAGAGTACACAGTCCTCCTGCCTCATTAGTCCCCAGAATCCACATGATTTTGGCACAGAAATTACAACACATTAATCCATTACTGCCTGCCTGCCTTAATGAAGAGGAAAGTAAAACCTGTGAGTATCTGAACTTGGCCTCTGAGCCGAACTCGACCTCTCTGTAGGTATGCATTCTCTCAGTGTACCTGTAAATGTGCAGATTCTTAATACACGTGAACAAATACTTCTTTGTTCAGAGACAAATGCAGCATTGGCAAGGTTGGCATTTAAATTGTGTTAAATGGAGGAACCGTTCTACACTATAGAACCGCACAAGGTGCAGTGTTAAGTGCATATTTTTTCTGAAATAAATGTGATTTATAGGAAACTTGTTTTGCATTCTATAAGCCTGAAGATCTTACTGAGTTGTTCAGTCATAGTATTTTGTTTTCAAATAGAGGTGTTAATTGCTTAAAAATCAGATTTTCAGTTTAGCATAACAGTAAAAATAAGAAACATACACAAGAAAGAATCACAATATTGTGAAGTAAATAAGGAGATTCTGTTTATAAGCAATTGTGTTATTCTGAGTGGACTATTTGACTCTAAGTTTTTTGTCATGAACTGTTGTGTGTACTTTTTAAACCTCTAATTAATATTTATCGTTTTCCTCCTTGCATGCCTTGTTTGGTTGTCCTGAGCTGTGCTATGTGTAAGGGTTTTTTTCTGCCTTTAAAATAGTATGGACAGGCTATAGATCTTAGATGTTTCGGTTCAAACCTTATAGCCTTCTGCAAATGCATTATATAATTTCTAATTAAAAAAATGAAAGTATTTTCAAGGAAATACTGTGCGACTCAAATTATCCAAATTCAGCAATTACTCACTTGGAAAACCAATGAATGTTTGTTATTTTTCCTAGTCTGCTTTGGAGTAACCATTTTTCTTCATGAAATTGTAATGTAAAGCAATCTTTATATAGAGGAAAGGGGGTGAAGAACAGCGTGTTTTCTGACATTTGTTTTCTTTTGCTGTTCTACCAGTTGTTTCTAATTTCATGTCGGAGCTGTCACCAGTCAGAGCAGAGTTGCTTGGGTTTCTCACACATGCCCTCTTAGGAGACGGTTTGGCTGCCGAGTACCTTATATTGCATCTCATCTCTACTGTGTAAGTATTTAAATACTTGCTGAGAATTTTCTATGTTCGTCTTTGTTAAAAATCTCCTTCTATGGGTTTCTTCACCATTCTGCAAATAATTGGCAGAAATGTTTTAAATAGTACTTATTCCAGTAGTACTTTGTCCAGCTGGAGTTGCTGTCCTGTCATAATAAACACAGTTATCATTGTCTGAAGTCTTGGTAGGTATTGTTAAAGGGCCAGTTTCATGGCTGTATATCTTTTCAGTGTTGCTTTGAGAGTTAGACAAAATCTCTAAGATAAAATTTTAAACAAAGTTATGAGAACATCTTTTTATCTGTAACTTCTTTTATTGAATAGGGCATGCAACTGACTTCCCAAAGGTGACATTTATTATTATTATTTACTATCTGTAATGATTATTATTTTGGTATTAAAAGATACTGAGAGGTACATCTTGGGAACAGATTTAATTAAATGTAGATGTGTGTTTAATGATAAGTTCAAGTGACCCACATTTAGCATGCTGTAGGAATTTATCACCTGAGATGATGCTGTGGCTGAATTGTGTATGCATTCTGATCTACCTTCGTAGCTGTATAAAATGGATTTGCTTAACACTTATATGTTGGTTTAAACTGTCATTGGATGAAAGGGCATCATCCTTTGATTCATTAAAATTTCAGGTGTGAAACTTCAGACAGTATGTTTTGAATAGATTTTTAAGTATAGTTGTCAGGCTCAAATCTAATTTTAGCATTTTTTCAAAATGAAAATTCCACTTTTTTTAAAAAAAATCCAATGTAATTTCTATGTATATTAAGTATTTGTTTTATAGTTTTGAAAATTCCATTTTCATACAAAGGGAATACTTTGAAAATATTGCCTTATCCTCAAGCTATGAAAAGTCTAACTAGCACAGCATGTATTTGTATGAAAGAAATGTTTTCAGAGCTCCTATCATCTCAGCATCCTATCTTTCTCATACCTGTAAATAATGTGTAAAAAAACCATGAGATATATCTCATGAGGCGTGTGGCATCAGCATAGATAAAACCATAATGCCGTGATAGCACAATTATCAGCTGACAAGATTTCTGGCAGGTTTGTATTTATAACTTGCAATGAACCCTTGCCCCACCATGTATATTACCATTTTCATTTCACAACTGGAAAGCATTTGCCTAGGTTGTAGTCACACCTCTAATCCCCGTATAAACATAAATAATTCAATATCAGTAAGAACTCTGTTCTTTCAAGTCGTACTGTGAATGCTCTAACACTTACAGAATCACAGAACACAGAATCACAGAATGGTTGAGGTTGGAAGGGACCTCTGGAGATCATCTAGTCCAACCCCCCTGCTCAACCAGAGTCACCTAGAGCATGTTGCACAGCACCGTGTCCAGGCAGCTTTTGAATATCTCCAGAGAAGGAGACTCCACAATCTCTCTGGGAAACCTGGTCCAGTGCTCTGTCACACTCACAGGAAAGAAGTTTTTCCTCGTATTCAGATGGAACTTCCTGTGTTTCAGTTTGTGCCCGTTGCCTCTCGCCCTATCGCTGGGCACCATTAGAAAGAGTCTGGTCCCATCCTCTTTACACCCTCTCTTCAGATATTTATATGCTTTGATAAGATCCCTCCTCCATCTTCTCTTCTCCAGACTGAAGGGTCCCAGCTCTCTCAGCCTTTCCTCATATGAGAGATGCTCCAGTCCCTTAATCATCTTAGTAGCCCTTTGCTGGACTCTCTCCAGTAGTGCCACGTCTCTCTTGTATTGGGGAGCCCAGAACTGGACACAGTACTCCAGATGTGGCCTCACCAGGGCTGAGTAGACTTAGACTAGAATGTGTTTTCTCTCATAGCTGGTATCACAAAAAACGTTGAAATCCCTCAAGAGTGGGAAGGGGAGATACTGTAAGAAGAAGGGGAGAAAAGCTGAGGGCAGATAGGGGAAACAAGCATGATAAGTAGGGAAATTGAGATTTTGCAATGAGAAGGAAGATGAAGGAGTATGTTTACTGAGTAACAGTAGAGCAAGAGGAGGACAGAACATCTAGAAGGCACATTGCAGACTCTCAAGCACTATAAATTTATGAATGTGCAATTATAAATAAATGTATAAATGCACAATGTTACAAAGCCTTCCAAAACAGCTTTCAGTCCTACTGACCTCCTTGGACACTGGAGAAGGAAGAAAAATGTGACTATTATTTATGTATGTATCAGTATTGAGATCCTGCTAGCTAGCACAGATATTACATGGCGCTCAAGTTGAGTGATACCTGTAATCACCATGTTAATCAGATGTCTGCCTAACCTGTCTTATTTTTGGTTTAGTTATGCAAGACGAGATGTGCTTCCTCTGGGAAAATTCACAGTCAACTTGAGTGGATGTCCAAGAAATAGCATCTTCACAGAGCACATATACCGCATTATCCAGCAGCTTGTTCCAGCAGTAAGAAGGGCATTAAAGTGCTTTAATGGATTTCTGATTGTGTAGAGATTTTTGATTTTAATGGTAGATATTAGGCTAATTGTTTCAATCAAATAGGCTATATTTCAGTAAAGGCAGAGTCCTTAAACTAAGGCTCCTGCTGTCCATTTAAAGGGCAGTTTAGAATTTAAAAAATAGAGGTGGGGCTTTTCTTTCAGTAGGAGTCTGTATCTACCTGGTCTTCTAGGATGAATATGGAATAAGGTCATGTTCCTCAAAGGTTGTAAACTGACTGACAGACATGCTGCATACTTTATTTTGCTTCTTGAATGTGTGTACACACTTAAATTATTTCATTTTAATGTATTTTAATGTATTTTGATGTATATTTAATGTAATTTAATTATTTTTTTTCTTGGAAACTTTTTTTTTAAGTGTTTGGAAATCTGGGATAAAATGTATTCTATATTGTGGTAACAAATTTTGTTTTACTTATTACAGAGGTTCACAGTTATAGCTCATTCTAAAAGGAAGAAATATTTATCTACTAGGGAAGTTGGAGAAGAGAAAATGTGCCAATCAGTTTCTTTTCTCATTGCAGTCCTATCGCCTACAAATGACCATTGAAAATATGAACCATTCACAATTTATCCCACACAAAGACTATACAGCTAATCGCTTAGTCAGCGGAGTACTGCAGCTTGCCAGCAACACTTCCCTTGTAGTAGATGAGACTGTGCTTGAGCAAGGACAGCTTGACACAACAGGTAGACATTTTTTGTAAAAAGATTTTCTCATCTGGAAGGTTAAACCTTGATACGTTTCAAGACAGTGATGCTAATTGTTTAGTAATGATAATTCTCTGTTACAAAACTGTTTGTGGTTTCCATGATCTATTTCTTTGCTTGAACTAGGTTGCTGCTAGTCTGCAGCCTTCTCAGACACACTTACAGCTTGATCTTGTGGGTGTGGTTCCCCCCCCCCCCATTTTACTTCCTGGAAGTTTCTGACATTCTGTTGAAAAATTATTAGCTATTCATTTTGACTCTACACAAGCAGTGAAATGTCTTGCATTTTTTTTCCCTCCAAGAGTTAGGGACTAACATCTGTCCTAGACCACAAATGACCAATAATAAAACAAGATGGTATCTTGTTTAGTTTATCTTTGTCTATGTTAGAGAGCTCTGGACAGTGTCTTTGACACTTGGTGGAAAAGGTCAGTGATTTAAATAAGCCTTTAGACCAAATGATTCTTTTTCAGAATGGCCTTTGTTTCCTTTGATACAGAGTGAAGTAGTGGGGGAATCATATGCTGCTGCTATTTTCTTTATACTTATTCTAGATATAGAAACCATCCCTGAAAACCCAGCTAAATTCTGGAGATAATAAATTAGCCTAATATTATGTGGATCAGGATGATAATTCTATTTTGTAAGCTGATGTAGTGCTGTGCAGTATGCTTTCTACAAAGCTTTAGACAATGAAGTGTAACCTACGAAAAAGCAGCGAGTTCAGTACCTATCAAAAGTTCAGTAACTGGAAAATGCATAGTACAGTTATCTGTAGCAATCTGTAGATATGAAATTGCTGAAAGTGATTTTATTTTAAAATAAAAATATCATCCTTACAAGCCTACTAGACCAATGCTGTAAGCCTACTGGTTCTCCTTAATGAGTATTAGTACTCGGTTCCATTACAGTACTATCAGCGGAGTGACAGTAAGTCTGGTAGAACTAGCCAAGCTTAGATTTCAGGCTAATACTATTTAGAAACACAATAGTTCTTATTACTACTACTAAAAGTTGTTCTTTGGTATTATTCATCTGTTTTTGAGCCTTTTGTTTTGTTTTTAGTTACTCTGCAGTAAAGGAAAATATTAAAAATAGTAGAAATTGCAGCATTATCTGAAAAAAACCCTCCCATTTACAAAAAAACACTTGCTGTGCTGGTTTATAGGTTTTCTGAAATATTTATCCTTTAAGACTACAGAACACAACATTTGATGAAAAGTAATATTTAAGCATTAAAGAAGTTGCAGGTAAAAAGGCCTATTAAATTTAATTTTATTCCATTACCCTTGGTGTGATATTGTTCTCTTGAATTTAGAGGGGGAAAAAAGTAAACATTTTTAATTTCTTGTAACAATTTTGGGAACAAAATTTAGTGCTATAGAAGAGTAATCATCTACAGATCTACTAGTTGATTTGGAATTATTGAAAGCTATAGCTTAGAGATTTGCAGGGGGAATATGTCCCAGAAGTACCTTTATTTATACTGGTAGTAAATGTTTTCCTAGTTTATTAATGGCAAAAATACAGTGGTAGATGTGTCATTTGGTGCAGTAACACTGCTGAAGACGTATCTGAATTGTCAGATAGATGTCAGTATTTCAAAGGGGGACTTCCAAGAGTCAACCAATTAACTTGTCAATATTAACTTTTAAATAGAAGTGACTAGTCTTATCTAGAACTATTTGGAAAGATGACAGTGAATATGTTTTTCAGCTTTTCAAGTCTTGCTGGCCAATCTAATGAGTTCTTTATCTAGCAAGACTTTTTTCTTCCTTAAACTGTTAAATAATGCTTGTTTTCTGTCAGAAAAGTAGCAGAGTTTTATCTCCTTTTGAGGAGAAAGCTTTCCTCAATAAATAGTAGCTTCCAGCTCTGGAGAACTGATGGAAAGCTCTACTTAGTAACATTTATACTAGGTCAGATATGATTTAGGTTTGAAATCCTTCAGGAGTTTTTAATTTCAGTTCTTTGGAAATAGTTACCTGTATTTGGAAAAAACAGGAAGTTTGTGAGAATTTTTCTACCAGCTGCTCATTAAAAAACAGATTGGGGGAAAAAAGTTTTAAGTCTAACATTTGTTAAAATTCAAGTTGTCAGAGAACTTGTTCTTGCTTTTCTAGGTGTACATAATGTGACAGCACTGGGTAATCTGATAACTTGGCAGAAGGTGGATTATGACTTCAGTTACCACCAGATGGAATTCCCATGCAATATTAATGTTCTTATTACTTCAGAGGGCCGATCACTCCTACCGGTATGGCAAGGTCTTCTTGAACCTTCTTGAATTTGGGGGATAATTACAGTTAGTAGTACTTAGTGAAAACATAAGTGTGTGCCATTCCAGATAAAAGTGAAGTCAGGAAACCTGTCTTGTGATTGGGTTGGGTATGATGCTGATCTTCTAGCTTGTGGCTTCAGCCAGGCCAAAAAACTATTCAAAGGAAAACAGAAATTGACCTTTCTTCCTCCTTGGCTGAATATTGTAGTGATGGCAAGGGCACAACAGTGACTGAAGTAATTAATGGATATCACAATAATGAGCAGAGTCTGCAGATATATTGCTACTCTCAAAGCTTTATTGTAGTACAGTAGTTCCTGAAGTGATGGGTGCATGAATAAAGAGCAGCAGATCTGGCACTGACCTTGGAAAAAACTGAGTAGTCTAACTTTACAAAATATCTTACCACTTGCATTCTGGCTTCATGAACTGAGAATGTGCAGCCTTGAGTAAGGACTCCATGCTGATTTTCAAAAAGGGAATTATTAAGTATTTAAAGAATGCATTTTCTTATCTTAATTCTGGGAAACAATGACTTCTGTTGCCTTAATGGCCAAATTAGTCTTGCAATAGAAAAAGAAAAGAATGTGAAAAGGGATGATGTGTAATTTTGTTTTTCAGTCAGATTGCCAAGTCCACTTACAACCACAGATAATTCCACCAAATATGGAGGAATATATGAATAGCCTTCTAACAGCAGTGCTCCCTTCTGTGTTGAACAAATTTCGAATTTATCTAAGTTTATTGAGGCTGCTGGACTACAGTATATCTGATGAAGTGACCAAGGTATGGAAGACTTCATTAATACTCTTTCAACTGTATATTCAGATAGAAATAAAGCACTTTTATAAAAAGCTATTGGCTCTTCCCATTACTCTCCCTGTCAGTGATTCTGTTCAAAGTTCTTTTTTAAAAAAAATAAAATAAAAGGAGCGTTTTCTTGTCCTGAATGTGCCTTTGAGGATTTGTACTCCTGAGTATTTCAGCATATACTTTCAAGTAAACCTTTCTAAAACTCATTTTGAAAACTTAATTCTTTTTGAAGATGAGAACTAGCATGTTCTTGCCAAGGCTAGCTTCCTGACTGCTAGAAGCTGAAAATTTTCTCCTGCAGTCTAAGGATAGTTATGGTTTAGCTCCCCAAAAGCTTCTCTCTTCTTTTTTGCAACTCAATTACTTGCTATATTGTTCATAGGCAGTAGAAGAAGACTTTGTAGAAATGCGCAAGAATGACCCAGAGAGCATAACAGCTGATGATCTACACAGAACTCTGCTTGTAGCAAGGTGAGTAGTACTGTTTGTCATGGCTGAAGACTTGCTAGCAAGCTGGAACCAAATTGAGTAAATGCTTGTAGTCCATAGTTTCATTATAGTTGAGTGAGGTTCTATTATAGGGCTGGTGATCAAATGAAGAAGTGATTCCATCTTTTGGTATGCTGTTAGATATTCTTAGTTAGGCAGAATACTTCTTCCTCTTTCTGCCTGTGCTTGCTAGTTTTTGGGATAGTGGAAAAAAAAACTGGTTTTGTTCTGTATTAGCTGGTCCATGTGTCAGATCTGATAAGCTCTTATTTGCTATTTCTGCTCATCTAGGTTCCTGTCTCTCAGTGCGGGGCAGACAACACTGTCAAGAGAGAGGTGGCTGAGAGCAAAACAATTGGAGGCATTACGTAAAACCAGACTTCAGCAGCAAAAATGTGTTAATGGGAATGAACTTTAATTCTTAATATTTTGTGGATGTCACTATGAAAACTTGTCTAATCCTAGATGGAACCCACACTAAGATTGGATATTGTTTATACCAGTTTTTGTAGATAATTTATACCAAAAAATTATGGATATTTACCCTCAAAGTCTGAACACACTTAACTCAGTGTTCAGCAAGTTAAACATTTTATGAATTTTTTTGGAGCCTGTTTTGTAATTGAGAATTGGTAACAATGAGCAAATTGTTTGATATTAAACTTTAATACTGAAGTTGTGTAAACTTATTTCCTTTAATAATAGGAAAATGTAAGCCCTAGCTCTTCTTACAAAGTAGTGGTAAGCCCTGCTGTAGAATAAGGTTGGGATATAGTTCTTAAACTGCTGCATTTTCAAGATCAGATTTTTCTGCTAAACAGCATCTGTAACTGAAAAGTTGACTTCAGTAATTACAACCCAGTACCATAATTAAATAACATAAGGTGAGTTGCACTCTTTTGAGCAGCATAATAGATTATACCAGAATGTAAAGAACCAATTTGATCTTAGCCAATACAAGGTTCCAGCATGAATTACATCTTTAAATTTCTTAGCTATAGAAGACCATGACTAACTTGTCAAACCCCTCTACTAAGGATCAGCTTTATTCTGGCACAACTACCTTCAAAAAATCTGAATGGGAAAATAAGCAATACTACTGTAGTCACACAAGACAGATCTTACTATCTACATGATGAAGAATACAGTGTGTTTTAATTGCTTGAACAGTGATCAGTTAAGCATTAAGAATTTTCTCTACCTATCTCTTATTCATAGTGTACTGCTTGAGCATGTTTTCAGAGGATGTATTTCCCCCTTGTCTGACTGGTTCTACAAGTCATATTAAGGATGGTTTAAGAGGTAAACCATTAAACCAATATGAAATTGAAGTAGTCCAGAAAGACTATATAGTAATAAGTAGTGCTGACAACAACAGAAAAAATTCACTAAAAACTGTTTGATCAGGAGAAAGCTGCAAGCATCAGTGGAGTTCATTCAAGATGATCTTGCTTCAACTTAAACCTCTTCTGAATTCAAAGAGTATAGAACAAGGAAAAAATTCTTCTGCTGGACTTAAGCCCATACCCCCTTTACTATTGCTTTCCTCATTGCTGAGTGTAGACAGGAAGCCACTATTTCACAGCATTTTCTGTTACAAACAAGGCTTTGGCTCTATTTCAGACTGTTTCTGTAACTGTCTTATGTGTATACCCTAATAGTAATTTGGTGATTTAATATGAAAAGTAATTTTTGTATACCTTAAGGCATTATGGTTTTGCCAGCTTAACTAAAGTTGTTTATCTAAAACCTTCTGACTTCAGTCTGGAAAATACAAAAATGTAGCTTGCAAGTGTTTTCTTAGTGAAACAAGGTCATTCTTATTTTACTGTGTCATGCAGAAGATAAGACAAACTACAGAAAGCATTTGTCTCCCCTGTTCAGTCTTGTACAACTAGATACTTCCTGTATTTTTCCAAAAGCTACTAGCTTTAACACAGCAAAGGTAGCAAGCAAAAAATTTAAGGACTTGTTTGTATATTACAGATCCTTGGGACCTTCCAGAACACCACTCACTCAGAGAAACTATTTGTATCAGATTCAGAGGGATCACTGGGAATGCTCATTCTTGTTGCACAGCTTAAGACAATATTGCAAAGTGTTCTGATGCAGTTCTCAAAATATTTAGATAAATCAAGACCAGCTACCATGTCTTACCCATTTCCAATAAGCTCGTTTTACATGGACTGCTTGTACCTTAGCCCCAACAATCAAGTGCCTACTTACAACTATTTTGAGATAATCTATTAAAGCTGTAAGAATGTGTGGCAAACATTAATTTTTGCTAAGTGACCTAGGTTCTCTGGGTAATACATAAACATATTCTTAGTAGTATAAACATAAGTTTAGTATTCCAAAAGGGAAATTAGTCCTAAGTGCTTTGAGAAGAGTATTAAAGTGAATATGCATGTTTTCTGCTTTCTTGCTGCAGCTTAATATAAAGATAGAAAACTGAATGAATATAGGAAAAAGTGAAGCCTAAGAATATAAGCCAATTCAACTCTCTTAAAATAATGGCAGCCTGGCTAGAAAACATTTTTTCATAGTTTTCGTCAAGGGCTGCTGATAGGAGGGTTCAGTGCATGCTGATGTGGTTTGAGACTGTCCAATGTTCATAAGTATTATGTAATTCATAAGCTGAAAGGAAATTATACTTGCAAGTCAAACTGATAGACTAATACAGCAGATCAGGAACTAAATTTCCTGGAAGATATGCCCCAGATTTTTTAARGAAAGCATGAAGTTTAAACAGAGGAATGACTTTTCAGATATTGGTACCCTTGCAGTCTTGCATCATAAATTTTAACAATAGTTTTAGATAAGTAGTCACTGTGCAAGAATTTACACAGATCAGTTTTTTCCTCCTACCAAAATAATGGCAGAGTATTTTCCAGGCACTCCAAGGATGTGGAATTTCCTCTCCCTTCCCCAGAAGCATTACAAGTACCAAGACTTAGACAATTTAAGAGTATATTTTATGAATGTTTATGACTTGCTTTTTCTGAAGCCCAGCTTCTAGCAGCACAAAACTAGAAGAAAAGGATTAAAGATTTAATTAAAATATGTATGTGTTCCCTGACTCTTGGCCATAAAAAAGTCAAGGGGAAGACCCCCCACCCTTCTAAACTTGACCCCCTAAAAGCTGGAGTAGCATATCCAATGATGTGCCAAATTTGTTGATAATATGATGTGCCAAGCAGTATTTGATTCCACTTTTTTTATTAAAATATCTCATGTATATTGCTCACATTAAAATACAACAGTATTTTAAATATAGCCACGGGTTTAGACGCTCAAAAAAACCCAAAACCACATCACTTTAGTAAAACAAATAAATAAGTCAAACTTGTTTATCAAAGTTTCAGACAATCAGGCTTGGTAGATAATCATTTCAGATACACAAGAGAAGTTTTAAGACAGTAATACCCATATGACACTTTTTTTTAGAACACCACGTGCAGCTTATCTACAGTACATGTACTAGAACACAGAGGCACTGGCTCTATAATGGTGGGTAAAGTTATGAACTACAGCATAGTAAGATCCTGCTTTACACTAGCTTTTGGATAATGCCCTATACTAGAATGGCATTGCAAGGCATATCCAGGAAAGATGGAGTAATCTAGATAGACTAAATCCTTTGACACACACATATGTAAGTTTGTTAACCAATTCCCAGCATAAGTGGAAGGTTAGCCTTAGTCAGCAAGTATGCAAAGCTTGAGTTAGTAATGAATTTGATTAGACATTCTGACAGCTATGCTCCATTGTCAACACTGATTTCATGGAACAGTATTTTACTTCTGTTTTGGAAGAAGTTATTTGAGCTTTTGCATCTGGGCAGTTAGAATACAGTGTAGGAAAAAAAGAAAACCACACACACAACATTATAGCACACCCACAGAGAGCCACACTGCCTGAAGGTCTGTTAACTGTCCTGCTTTATACTGAGTCAAAAATTAGAGCAGATAGATTGACAGTGTTAGGAGTTTGGAGAAAGGGAACAGGATAGCTTTAACATTGGGCAAGACAATTAGAGGTTATTAACTCCATTTCCCCCTTACCCAGCAAAAAGGAAGAGAAAAAAAAAAAATCTACAAACTAAATTTGCACTGCAGGATCATGGATATTTCAGATTGCATCAGTATACTTACTCTTTCCTGAAAGTGTCCCAGGAAGTGAGGAAGAGGATAGCAGAAAGGAAAAAAATTCCTGGCTAACATACCCAAATACAACAAAAAAACATCAATTCCCATTGTAGAGGCACAATTCATAGAAAGCTGTGTCTAAAAYTTCCAATGGAAATAAGTAAAAATACTAGTCCAAAAATAAATAAAATGTAAATTTATCAGTTATTTTGCTGGTGCAGTGCAAGGTAAGTAAGGTCACAGAAGTGCAGTATCACCCTTTTAGTATAAATACTCTCTACATAAGTCAGAGGACCTACAAAACTAGTCTCAGAAAAACCTGTGCAACACATTTAAGATGGACAGCATGCTTATAAATCCCAGTGTCTAGGCTACCTGTTTAAACATGGTTTTCCCTTCTTTTGTCTCAGCTGCTTACAGGAATTCTGAAGCTTGGTCAGAACCAAATTCATTTGCATCACACACTTCCTGTAAACAAATTATGTTTTTGATCCCAGTATTCAGTAGCAGTTCATACTACAATGAGCTTTGATGTAACCTTTTTAGTATTGTATTAAAAGCCACAACGAGAAGAATATTTCCCAAATTAGCAACTAAATTTGAATTATTCGTGTCTGGCATTGTGTAAACATTTCTTTCAGTTCTTTTTGCTTGACTTCATTTATAGCTTCTGGTTCCGCAGGGCTCTTCTGGACCTTTGCCACAGCAAAATTAATCCCTTGAGTCAATCCTGCTTGTGTGATGTTAGCAACTTGGACCATGGAACTACGAATTTTAGCAAAGGGAGAGACAGCTCTGCTGCTGTTACTGTCAGCTGGAGAAGGAGTCATATGGAGTCCTGTCTCAAGCATACCAGATGCAGATCCTGGGCTTTTATGAGATTTACTGGAGTAGGTCCCATCAACAGCTAAGAGCTGAGGATCTGGCTCAGAAGATTGTACATCCAACTTTGATGGCCTCGAAGGAATGTCTCTGATAGTTTCAGCCTTAGTTTCTGCCTTTTTAGAAGTATTATCGCTGGTTTGATTTATTACTTGATGGGGCTCTTGAGAGCCAGCCTCAGCCTCCAAAACAGCTATCTTATTTTGAGCATCATGTACAAACCTCTGGCAGTACACATCAATAGGCTTAGCAAATTCCATCTCCACATCGTCAGCAGAAGGCATGGGTATGTCTTCACATTCAGATGTGCTAGCCTGAGTGACGTGAATCTCAGATGGAATGTGAATGCTAATGTTCATATCAGTGCTGCTTATAGACTGGGACCGACTGCCTAATCGGGGAGCTGAAGCAATAATACCACAGCTAGGCAGCACATAGTCTGTCTGCCCTATGTTCTCTAGAGAGGGAGTTAACTGGTTGTCCTCGTCGGATTTAGAGTTAGTCAGGAAGTCATCTGAATGGAATGAATCATTATCTGATATTTCTATATCAGATTCAGTATGAATTTTAGTATCTACCACTGGATTCTCTAGAGTTTCAAGGCTACTATCTGATTTCCAAAGATTAACTTTCAAATTTGGTTTTAAAAAATTGACTTTCACTTCAGGTTTGGTAAAGCTGCCTAACTTCCGAAGATTGCTAATGTTTACATTGGATTTGGTTTGTTTTACTTTCTGATTGAGAGATGAAAACTTGCTCAGTAAGTAATTCTTGCCTTGGGCCAGGGACCCTCTGTTCTGAGACCGAATGCCAATGATGTCTTCATGAGGTTTACTGCTCTTCCTGGAGGAAGAAAAAGAAATTCTCCAATGTACAATTAACAAAGCAGTTTCCTTAAAATACCAAGTATTCACCATCTTCCATCTTCTATTTTCATAAGAGATGGACATTTTAGTGAGTAACTACAACTTTTCCTTACATAATTGTACCCAAGTAAACTAAACAAATTAAAATACAGTAAGAAAAAAACAAAGAAGGGTTGCTAAAGAACTTTAGCAAGGAGAAAAGCAAGCTCATGCAGACATTTTTAGTTTTAGACAAAACTGGATTTTAAATATGTGTTTATAACCCTGACATTATTTATGCTGTACTCAGTATCCAGATTTAATAAATATTCACAATCTATAGTGCCTGTAAGAAGCAAAAGTTGTTGCTATACTTTCTATTCAGCCTGAAAGAGAAACTGAAATATTAGCCCAACAATCAATGCAGGGGAAAAGTTGTTGAAATAGGTGCCCTAATAGTTTTTCCTTGTCAACTTATGTTTGTGCTACACAATACACTTTTTAGCAGCTTTTGCAGTCTGAACTGGAAGGGTCCATGGAACATGTTACATATCAGCTGGTAAAGCATCTGCTGAACTTCAGCTAACCTTCCTCTATTATTTCTGCTTCATCATTCCTCAATGTTAACACCTCACCAATATTTACATATATGGCTTACTTCTGTTCAAGTTAGTTACAGACAGTGAACTTAACTTTTAGAACAGAACTAATTAGCTTTTGGGTTTTTTTGGATATTCAATACCAATGTTTTAGTAACAAACAGCTCAAAAAAGAAAACCCTCAAAAACCCATGCCAAAAAAGTTCACTGACAGTTTCATAATGGAAATTGTTGATCTGCTGTTCAACATCACTGTCTTTATTGTATGCTACAGAAGTGTTGGAAAAAGACATACATTCTCAACAGATCAGAAATTGCAAGAAGAGAGTGATTCAGCTTGCCTTGTCACCATTGTTTATCTATTCATTTTCAACCACCTTTCTGTTCCCCATGTTCTTTATTCATGTCCAAATACACTAGCAATAGCACCTTTCTTTAGCCTCAAAAAAATATGCAGAGTCAAATACGTTTCTAAAGCTTCCATTAGCTACAGATAAGTCTAGCTACTTATCAGCAGTAGTGCCTACAAGCCACCTTCTCTTCCCTGTTCAGTATGTTCATGTCTACCATAGACTTACTTCAAACCCTTTTAGATTTCTCCTCACATTGTTATTTCAGGAGCAATTATGTCTACTGCATCTTCACTAGCACTGGAGCCTTGGTATTCCTTACCAGTGGAGCTGAAAGCTTCTTCCCAGACTAAACCTTCACATTTGCCTTCCTAAAGTCTTATGTGGCTGTCATCCTGTGTTGGAAGGATGATTTCAACTTCATTGTTTACTCAGTGTCAGGTCAAATTTCCTTGTGACCTTTTTTCTAAAGAGAAGTCATCTAGAACACACCTTGGACTGTTGTTTTCTATATTGTCTCAAAATCACAACTACTGGGTTTGGGGGGGGGGGGTGCACATGTGGGGGAATACCCAGTACTGAATTATCTCCTGTCTGTGAGAAGCATCTTCCCATACAAAGTTAATTAATTGTGCTCCCATTCTACCTTCTCCAATATTAAACTAATATTTCAGAGTGAAATACCCTAATAAACTTCCTTCTCATTCACTGAGAAACAGCACCCATCAGCTATCCTCTAAGAAAGATTATTAAATATTTACTGGACTCATGGAAATAAGCTAAAAAGATAACATAGCACTTTGAGAACAGAGACTGAAGGATACCTTTTGTCTTAAAAAGGATTAAACTTAAAGAAATAGGTAATGGGGTTTCTTTTGGTGATAAAACTACATTTTGGTGTTAATCCTGTACCAGTCTGTGTACCTGTTAGAAGGCCTGTAGTTCTCAGGAACTCCCATTTAAGCAAGTGTCCTGGAGGTCCTTTCAATGTAAAGCTCATCTATTCCAACAAATATCAGTTCTGACCCCAAAAAGAGACTGCCTTTTACATGGAATATTTTCATCATCACAATTAGTCTAAACTTTGTCAAATACAATTATCTGTTAGCAAATAATATGAAATCATTGCATTTTTCTCCCAAGCCATAATAAGTATTCTGAGCTTGTGTAGCAAAGGAGTTCTTTTCAGCATGCCAGCCTCCTCCCTGTCAAGCATGATATTCATTTTGCAGTGAATAAAATGAATATGAACAAATCAAAGAGTTCCCACAAATTACAAGCCACCACTGTTAAAAGACAAAACACTAACATTAATCTTGCCCTATGGCAACTCCTCACTTGTCATACTTGTGATTGTCATTTGCAATATTGCTACATATTAGCAGTGACATAACAAATTTGCACTGTTAGGTGACAAAGCAGTAAGAGCGACATTCAAAAGAATATATTAAAAAACACAAAATTGTTCACAGCTTGTAAAGGAAAAGACTGCTCTGGTTACCAGCTGCTATGAACAGAATCCACTGACACTGTTGGATTTCATGCTCAAAACAAAAAAAAAAACAAAAAAAACAAGCTACAGTTCCCATGCAAGTTTTGTACTCCAGAGGTTTTTTTTTTTTTCTTTTTAATAAAAGCAACACTGCCTACAAAAATTCTAGTAAATACCCTTAATTGTCAACTCTGCTTTCATGTGCCCTCTTCTCTTAACAGGCTTGCGAAGTATAAGCTTGCGTGCCCATTCTGACCAACACATACAAGGAGTTCAGATGTTTAACTCCCAGCCACTGCAGAAATAACACTAACTAAATCAGAGGCAAAGATGTTTATATTTCTTGAAAAGTGGACTATATTCTTCATTTTTGCTTTTAACTTTATACCACAATTCTTGCATTTATCTGTTTCTATAGAGCCTGATGAAGCAAGCAATAAAACCAAAACCTTCGTAATTCTATGGAGTTCTTGTATTTACTATACTAAGTACTGGCATCATTACATTCCTGTATGCTATTCTACTATTTTTTCATACACTCTTCAGTGAGATACTGAAGATTTTTTCCATGGTGTAGGTTCATAAATAAGTCCAGTCTCCAAAGAAAAAACACACACACCCCCCACAAAACCACTAATTCCACATTTTGAGAAATATTCTGTCTACTGATGCAAGATAAGCTTTTTTAAATAAGGGTTGAATATCACCTCAACTTCTATGTAGGTTTTCACACAAGACCTGTAATGTTATCTTGCTTTGCTAAATACTCAACTGCAATAGAATCCAAACCAGCCTTATTTCACAGGCTGAATTCTTACTACAGAGCTAATAAAACAGATTAGATGGTTCATGATTAATCTGTCAAGTCTAATTTGTCCTGTCTGAACTTATTAATTCACAGTGTCACTTGAAATCATAGTGAATGTTGTTTATATGTAAGCACACATGTACAAAGGTGGCCTGAGCCTAAGTATATGGAAATCAATGGAAGATATTCTTTCTTATACTTTTAGATAAACCCCTGCAGACAGTGGTAATCAAAAGCAGTATAAAAACAAATTCATTCCTAGTGCAATAGCTAGGAAACAGAACAGTTTCTGGTAGATCTCATGCATGACTTACTATGAACTGGTAGCCACTGAGAAGAGAGAAAAAGTGGGACACAGAAGTACTCACCTCTCTAGCTTTTTCTCGATAATGGGCACATCTAATCCCATTGCTTGCTTTGTGATTTGCAGCATTTCTGCAATGCACTGAAGAGTGTCTGAAATCCAATTAGCAGCCTGTGAGACTCTTAAAAAGCCTAAAATCCTATATTTTGAAATCTAAAATTAGACTCTCACTTAATGAAATATTAATTTTATTTTCCTCTAGTAGTTGAACCCCAAAAGTTGCAATTCAAATTTAAAAGCTTACAAAATAAGCTTAAGGAAAGAATAGATTCTCCTTAAGCCCTGAAGCCTGGATATAAGTGAATTCCCTCCCCAAAAGATGTATCCTGGAAGTGAGAGAACCAACAAAATATGAATTATGTTTATTCTAAACCTTGTTGACAAAACTCAGTGCTCCAGGTAAGTGATTTCTTTCCTATTAGTATTCACTTAATTTAGTTAAGCAAGAAGACATTTCTAGTTATCAATTTCATTAACTAAATCCATTTCTTCCACTCTAGGAACTTGTCTGTTTTATCAATTTTCGGAGCAAAAGACAACGCTCCAACGTCCAGTTTAGATAGAAAAATATTGCTTTAAAACCATATCTGAATTCTATGTTTCTTTGTATTAAAACAGTAGTAGTTTAGTGTTCACACAGGAAGCCACATATAGGTATTTTTCTTCTCCCAGCAGAGAAGTGGGTTGTATTAAAATTTATCTTTCTTTAGAAGTTACTCCAAGAGTCATGGAGAACAGTGTTTGCATGAAGATAAATATTAGTATATCGAGTAAACTTTCAACTATAAAGCTTTCACATATGAAACAAACCTTTTCCATCTTCTTCAGGGTTGCGTACCACAGCTCTAAGGGTATGAAAATATCCACTTGTTTCTTTGTATTTGTAATGCAGCCTCATGCAAGAGAACTTGGGTTTGCCAAAGAGAGTAGGCTCAGGTCCTGAAAAATAAACCAGAAAGTTAGAAATTACTTTTTTGATAAGGTATTTGGTCTAGATGTTTCTGTAACTCAGAATATTAATCCACAATAAAGAAGTGAGACAGACCTTCCCACTGAACTCTAAAGAACTGCACATACATAATGAAATTGGCCGGGGGGGGGGGGGCGTGTTAGAATTCCCTCCCTTCTCTTCAACTGAAAAGGCTTTGCTTCAGCAATAGAAACAGAAATACCACACCTACTTTAACTGTACCATCAGTTGATAATGCTGGATTTAACCTGTGGATGCTATACTCTAATCAAATTAATCAGCATAACAAGATGATTTCATAATAGCACGTTTTTAGTTATAAATGGCTTTTTTCTTTGCTGCACACAGTTCTGAATGTTAAATCATGCACACTTTACCCCCCCCCTTAAAGCACATTTACAATGAGTTTGTTAAAACCAGAACACAGCTGTTTTTAGGTGTATTCCCACTTAAGCTAGGGAATCTCTCTCAAACTGAGAATTTTTTTTTAATTTTGAAAAATGAAGTGTGGTCACTGTAGTGTAACTTAGACCTAGCTAAAGAAGAATTTTTAAAAAGCTATGAAACAAAGGTCTACATAAGTATTACTCAGAACTGTCTGCTCTGCTTGGATCAAAGGGAGTATGTGTATATCATATACACATACCTGTGACTACATTGATCAAATTGTTTGCAATTTGATAAGTAATTAAATTGATTTTGATAATTAAATTGTTTAGAAGAGTTTGAAAAAAGGGAACATTTTTAGAGACCTATCACGTATCAGTTCCCATTTCGAGCATACCAGAAGGCATTCTGACAGAAGTCATGATTGTGAGAGAACGCGCAGGCTCAAGCTTGGTAATTGTTAACAGCAAGACAGCACATTTCTAGCTACAGTAGACTACCCAGGAGATAGGCAGTGTATTGAGGCTTTATGTTTCAGGATATCATGTAGAATGTTTTGGCCAACTGGCTCAAGCTTTTTTTAAGAGCACCTTAGGAAACAGAGATATAGGGTGACTCAGCTCTTACCTATCTCTATTTTTTCCAGAGCATCAAGGCTTAACCTTTGGTACTGATTCACCTTGTCGATTTCATCGTCATAGCTAGAAAGAGAGTCAGAGTTTAGTGTTTCGTGCTAATCCAGAGCAAAGCTACTCCAAACAAGTTACACAGGGTAAGAGCAATGGTAACTTACTAGGCCACATAGTAGGCAGAATTAGAAAGTAACAGCAGAACATCCACATCTTTATGAGTGGCATCAATGAGACTAAAGGAGGAAAACAAAAAGTCAATAGAGTAGGGGGTATTGGTACAACTGTAATTGATCCCCAGTATATTTTTGGGACACTTTTATAATTAAAGACACATTAGAACAACAGACTTCAATTTTGGTACGCTATCTTGTGTGATGCTATCTGTCCATAGCTTGTACATTGCAATTTTCATTGACTATAAATTGACCCACTAAAAAACCCAACAGATAAAGACAAGACACTCTTAGTAAGACAAAACTGCTTTATCAAAGTTAAACTTGCCATAGTGTAAGCAGGACCCATGCACACAGTAATATTCTCCTAGCCCTAGAGATATCCTTCTATTATTTAAGCTATTGGATATCAAGTTTAAGATCAGGTCAGCAATAGTTCGCTTTTTGGACATATTAAAAATACTGAAGAAGGAAAGAAAGATGCATAGACTCAATTCACATGATGAGTTGTGGGTGCGTGAGTATCCTTCACTGGTTTAGATGCTAAAGTTTAACCTGCAAAAGACCTAACCATTATTTTTCTTGTACAAGTTAGCGTACTCTAAACTTGATAAGGTGACTTATCAATGAAATTAGTTTGTATTCACTACTTTTCATGAAGAGAACTCTAGGCTTTCATACCAGACCCATTAGACAAAAGTTTAACCTAATAAGATATGGATTTGCAGTCAAGTTACACTTCCCCTATAAAGCAATAAGGAAAAACAGCCTCTTCTAGAGCTAAGAGTGGTTAAAAGTTCTCTTCCTGGTGCCTACCACAATTTGGCAATATTAAGCAAATGGATGCATAACCAGGCAATTTCCTCAAACTTAACTCCTTTATGCACCATTTTTATGGCACTTTGAAAAAGTTTATTTTGGAAGACCTTGACTGCACTTAACTTCTCACATGTTTTCAGCACAAGCCACTTTTTAGAAGTCTACTGTAAGATTACAAGTATTCAAATCCTTCAAGGAGTCAATCATTCCAGAAAACTGCCCGTTTGTATCATGTTTAACATATCAGCTATTAAAGCAACAAATTAAGACTAGTCATTTAAAATATCAGTAGTAGCAGAAGTGTCATGGTAGCAGTTGATCAGTTATGACTTTATTCAGCAAACCTTGGATCACAGTCAATAAGTGCCCATCCTCCATGAAATTTTTCATCATCTGGTAAAAGCAATTTCATGTAACTCTGCAACAGCTGGCTGATCAGTTCCTGGTGACTTCTCATGTTCTCCTTGTGCAGGGCTTCATGCTCTTTCTCTTTGGTAAATATGGAGTAAAGATCCTCTGTTACAGGTATACCTTGCATCAAATCTAGATTAAAAAGGGAGATAATAAGGAGAAGGCAACAATTAAAAGATATACAGCAGCAGTCTGATTTGCAAATGCCTTCAGAATGGTTCTTAAAGCAATGCAGTATGGAGCATTGAACTCTTGTTTCATTGAGAGAAGACAGTATTACACCTACCAAGTTTGCAATTTCAGCCAACATTCTATACAGAAAGTTCAGCCATACACATTTTAAAAAGTATCTTAAAATTTGAAGCCTTTACAACCCATGCTACATAAATTTGACCTTTTTTGTCTAAAGCAGAACATATGACAAGACATTTAATATTATAAGTTATGAACAAATTCTACACTGATCTACACTGCATATAATCCAGCTGACTGGTGTTTAATCTCCACATAATGACTGTTTTATGTGGTGCCCACTGGATAGACTTGAACAGTATATACACACACCTAAGGCACTTTTAAAGTTTAGAGAACAGTCAAAAGACAAAGCCAAGATGATTTTGGTAAACTTTTATAAGTTCAATAATTCAGCTGAGGATGGAATTTTACTCTTACCTATGACTGCTTGCCTATAAGCATCCCTGAAACGATTCAAGTAGTATCTGTTTGCAGAATTTACTCCATCCTTCATTACTCCTGCCAGCTTTCTTTCACCAGTCCTTGTGAAGTCACCCTGTTGCATAAGACATTGAAATCATGCAGACACAGAACTTTGAAGCAGCAGTCTTGGCTCTCAAAAGCTTTAGCGTTTTGAAACTTAGAACAGAATGGATGACAACTCAAAAAGGAAGTTCAAGTAACTCTTTCATATAGAAGTTTAAAATATATTTTCAAAGAGCCTTTATTTCTTACAGTATGTTTGACTCTTCAGAGTATCTTATGCTTTTGACAGGCCTAGGATTCTATCTAATATCCTAAAAAAAATAATAATTTGGACATATATACCAACTAAGATTAAAGTGAAACATTTAAGACATCAGGCTGGGATGTCCGAATACCTCAAAATTATTGTCCTATACTTAAAAAAAAGCAGTATTGGAACGATGGAGAAGATTAGAGCTTACTGAAGGAAGGTTTGCATCTTTTTTGCTTCTGCTACCAGAGCAAGACAAGTATAAAATCCTGAAGAAAAAAAAGCAGTCACTTTACTAGAGGATCCTGACAGTTTTCGGACTAAAAAAAGTCAGGTAGTAGCTGCTCTAAAAGCAGCTCTAAAAGCCATGCCAACTAGTATTAAAAGCATTTCAAGTGTACTTCACTTTCAAAATAAAAGAAATTGAAAATTCAAGTGTTAAATGGAAGTGAAAAATCACTTTAGTCTGTGGACATCATTAGTGAATATGGAGATCTCCAAGCTGAAAATTTAAGCCTATAAACTGAAGCTCTGCGTTCCAGATTTAGAGTCAAATACTCATAATAAAGACAAGACTGTCAGGCTGTTTTGATTTTCTGCAAGAAACAGAAGTGTAATAGACTAACCAAAGTTCAGCTGAGAGAGGAAAGAAAAAAAAAAGATTTATGTCTTAAGCATTTCCAGTGTACAGGTTTTTCCAACACCAAGTACTGGGAATACTCAGACTGTTCCACCAGTGACTATATACACAGAAAGTATCTCATAAGCCTATGGCTCTTCAGAGATCACTAATCCTGCAAGGAGTTTCATGCCCAATTTCTGATCTTGGTAGACTGCACTACAACTAACAAAAATATAACTAATCAATACCTACCTAGCCTGCTCTTAAGTCCCTCAGACAGCTTCACAGAACTATAACTATTGTGCTTCAGTTTAAGCACATTAATGTTTAAATGCTTATAGATCTTAAACTCTTAGCTCAGCTGTTTTGTATCTAGACTTAACACTAACAGAATGAAGTTAAGCCAGCACTAGCAGCAGTGCTTGCTGCTCAAGGCTTTCCTTCATTCACACTAGGTCCAACGCAAATTGTTCTCTTATTGAAAGGCCCCACATGTCTCCAAGAACAAGCAAGCAGAGTATGTGGCTAATTTTGCTATGTACAGAGGAGTTTTCTGTTGGTCATAAAAGCTATTACATAAACTATTAAACATCATAACAGATAATACTCTACCCTTTACCTTTAAAGCTGCTGTGCCAGCATACTGCCGACTTATGGCATCTCCATTGTTCGCCCATATTATCTGGTAGATTCTATTGCATTTCACTGGCAAAGGCTGTTCTGGTGGCATCACACCCAGTTTTTTGAGCTGGAATTTGATATACTTATTAACATAAGGTTCAAGATAAAGTCATTCTCAATATCAATACTTGATAAATACTTAACAATTAAGAAAAACATGCAAGTTTTAAATAGCCTTAAAAAAAAAAAAAAAAAAAAAAGAGACCATCCTGCTCACTATCAGATAAAGTTCATTGTTAAACATCACATCAAAAGAATCACCATTGGAAGCAGCAGTAATAAATTTCTACTTTCATATTTAACGCATCTTCAAAAAAAATTAGCTGAAGGAAAACAAGTTGTTCTAGATTACTTAAAATAGAGGAAATGCTTCCGTTTTCTACAGGGAACCATTAAAAAAAAAACAAACAGATGTTACAACTTAACTTGTTCAAGCTGTATCCCCCTTTGCTAAAGTCGTGTCACAATTTTTTTCATTGTAAAGCAAGGAGCTTCAGTTTTACACTTAGAATAGAAAAGAGCAGCAAGATTTCATTTCTGGATTGAAAAAACTGCACTATATACTTCAACACCCACAACCAAGGAACTTTAACAGTATGGCTCATCATAAAGTTACAATTACATTATTGCTGTGGGTTAACTTAACCTTTAAGATTAAGGCTAATAGCTAATTTACACCTTTTTAACAGCATCATGCCATTGATAAGAATATCAGATTAAAAATGCAGCTTGTAAAACAAAGCAAGATCAATGAAACACAAATAACTAAAAACAATGGCTTTCATAACCTTGAAGGTCTAAAAATAAGGAAATAGATTCTTTCCTTCCAGTCACAAGAAGGAGCACACTATAGAGACTTCATCTTTTGCTTCTGGACACTAGAACAAATTTGGTCACTTCAACTTCAAATTTAGACCTCCCAAAAGAAAGCCTTAGTAGTGACATCATATGTTATGTTTATTCATAAAGTTTGTGCATTTTGGACAGTTACTGCTTAACACTGATACTGAAAGCAAGATGCATTACTATTGAAAACAACCAGTACTTAAGTTTTTCCAAGAGAAGTCTCAGGTATTACATGAACTTAAGCCTTTTTCCACCTAATTAATTGGTAAAGCAGTACAACTTCCCATTTTGAAGTAAATACTATAAGTAACTGCAGTGCAGTCACTAAATTTTAGGCTGACTGTAGGGATAACTTGTAGGGCTAATTCATAGGCAAAGTTTGGCTTACAATAGCAGCTTAAAAAAAGTGCTCGAGCATTATTTGTGAGCAAGATAACAATTTATACAAGGCTATTCAACTCTGAAAACACTATCAAGCTCCCAGCAGAGACAAAACACATCACATAGTTCCCAGGAAATGCAAAGGCAAGGATTCATGTAACAATATTTCACTTCATGTCAGTCACTTTATAAAGCTTAGGGCATTTCTCAGTTATGAATTTGTTTTGAAGCACTTCAGCTATAAATTGGGAACAAAGCAGCACACTATCTCATCTAATACTACAGTAGTGACTACTGTAGTCCTTTCCAAAAATCTATGACTCTTAGATTGGAAAGACTGCCTGTGACTTCTCAGAGGTAACACACAGAAGAGTTGAGATGGGGGAGCAATGTAAAAAACAAAATCCCAGTCGTTATTGTAGAACAGGATTTCTACATCAGGAGTTCATACCACAATTAACTTTACACTGCCATGCAACTTTTCTATTAAATGAATAAATTTTAACAGAAGAATCATCTCCAGGATGAAGATAGCCAGTCCTTTCTTCTCTCAAAGGAAAGACTAGGCATTACAGTTTTAGAATGATTAATTTATTCTAGCTGTACATACTACCTTTTCATCTTCACAGTTCCCCAAACAGTTTGGGGAAATCCCCACCAGAGTAGGCTAGTTTAAGTGTTATTCAAACAAAGATTTTTTTTTTTAATGTCCCTATGAATTATTAAGTTCTGAGGCACCTAGAGCTCTAAAAGTTTTATTAGTTATACATGCCTGCTGTTCCATGACCACTCTTGCAATAGCAGCCTGTACCACATTGGTACGATCCAGACAGTCCATGCAGTTAACCCGGAAAATTCCTTCCTGTTTACAGATAACACCAGCTTGATCAACCCTTTCAAAGAAAAAAAAAAAAAAAGTCGTACCAAGACATTTTAGATCAAGTGTAATTTATCAGCTTCTGCAAACAGTAAAAAGTAGAAATTAAAAATTCTTACATATGTGATATTATTTCTAGTATCACTCTTCATCCTAGCTACACCCCATTCAGAATTAGCTACTTTTGTTCCCCATTACCCTCATTTCTTAAGGCCACATCTCTCTAGTCTAGCCTAGATATCCAAACACAGCCTACTTAGGCCATAAGCTTGATATTATATGTAACCAGATGTTTAATTCAATTCATACATATGTAATGACAGATTTCAAGAAAGAAAAGGTACTTAACCGCCAAAACACAAATCAGAAAATAATTTGACAGGACACTTCACTCACAGAGAATATATAGAACAATATACAGTAATTAATGAAATACTACAACCATATTCATCCTCAGAATACACGAACTTTAATCAGTACAGATTAAAGGTCAAGAATGCCTACTAGTCTCAACAGTAAGGTTGTAGTTTTAGGGTTTGTAGGTCATCAGCTATGAAGTGTTTTACATTAGAAATAAGAAAAGCTAGAAGAGTTAAAGGCAGTAAACTTGAGGCAGAAAAGAGCATCTGAGGATTTTGCTGTTAGGTGTATAGAACAAAAACACTTCAGAACACAGAATATGAAGTGCTAATGCACTAACTAGGTACCAAGAGAGGCACATAAAGATCAGTTTTGACAAACTCAAGGCCCCTGAATATGTATTTAGTTTTTCCTAAAAATATTCCATAGTAGTCTGAAAACAGTAAGTACCTACCAGCACCACTTCATGTCAAGAATAATATCATGAATGGCATCAGTCAACGTCTGAACATTTTCAAACTTCATTCCTCGGCTAAAATACAGAATTTCACAGAAGTTAGTTCAAACTAAGGTAGCGGGGTTTATTTTTTAAATCATATAAAATAATTAGGTACAGATGGGTTTTCAGCTAAGTGAAAAATACAGATATTCTCTCAGGCAACAAACAAGTATGAAAGTTTAAGTAGTAGCCAATATTCAGAGCTATTTTAAAAGTACAGCTAAACATCTAAATCTGAGACAAGAGAGTCAGAACTGTAAGCTCAAGAATTTGCATTCTTGAATTAATCCATAAATAGTATGAGAAGATAGCAGAGAAAAATGTCAAGCCAGAAGTTAAGAAAGCACACGCAGGGCAAACTAAAGAATGATAGAAGCTTTGCATTTCTCTCCTCTCAGATCTCCCATCCCCTGCATCTAAGATGCATCTAAGAGTGGCCAAAGGTTGGTATATAGCCTTTCATCTCATACAGCCATTCTTCCAAATTAGTCAGCTATGCATATATACATAGTGGTTTAACCTAGTGTTGGAGAGGGACAGAGATCCCTTCTCTGTTGCTCAGAACAGGATTCTATGAATATTTAACTAAGAAAAGTAGTATACTCAGGTTTTAGGCAATATATGCTAACACCTTCAAGAACACCCAGTTTCCTAGAGAGCCAGAGCAAAGAAGGATGCTAAAGACAGGTATGGATGCAAGTTGTTAGGCAAAGGTGTGGGGAAACAAGGACATAGTAAAATTTGTTTTTGAATTAGAGTAAGATAAAGCAACATAGTTTACTGAGTACATGAATCTGTTTTGATAAAAGCTGTTTCATATTTTTATATTTCATAATGATCAACATGTCAGCTTATGTGAGTGCATATGAATACTTTCATTACCTGAGTATCTAATGGCTTATCTAAATTTGATTTAAACTGATAAAGTGCATCTCTCATTGTAGATACTGTAATGAGGGAGAATCTCTATACTGTATTTTAATGAATGTTATATACCTCTTTTTCCTACTTTTTCTTCTTTCTTTTTTTAAATTAAAGGCAGAAAAGCAGAGTGCTTATTAAAAGCCCAAACTGAAAAGGCAAACTGACCTACATTAGTGTTCTCAGGTAATACAGGTCCAAGGGAGATCTAGCTCTTATTATTTTAACTGAAGCTACAGTCGTATATTTTCCTAATTCCAGCATCAAACATGACCTAAAAATTTCAAAGCCTCTACAGAAAAGGAGTAGGTCTGAGCAATAAAAAGAGAACATGGATTCACACGCAATGCTAGCTGATTCTCCCAAAGGGATGCATGTTAGGCTGACTTTCTTAAGCAATGCCTGTGGAGATTGGCGCTTTAGCTTTTAACTACATGCCTTCACTGGTCTTCAAAAAAGTTCTTATCAGATCAGCCCCAAGCTGCAGTTAGGTATCTATGGGGAAAACACTGATTCCATAAGGAATAACAAGTATGCAACTATTAAGGTATGTGCAACATTATACTCATTTGAGGAAGAGCCTCAGAAAAAGTAACCATTATAGCTTTGAAACTGGGATAGCCTGCCCAGCTTTATGAATGATTCTAAAGAATTAACACCCCTATACACACACCCACATTTCCCAAAGATAGTGCTTGCAGAATTGTTCTCTGTTCACACTGATGGTCACAGTGCGACAGGAAGCAGCCTTCACAGCTATAACAGTTCTTTGGAAAAAAAGAAAGAAAGAAACTCATGTAAACAAAGAATTATCAAATCAGAATTAATTCAGGATGTTGTTAGTGCTACAAAAAAGAATTTTTTTTAAAGGGCATTAGTATTTTGAGGGGAGGAGCCCTCCTTTTTCCTCTCAGGCAAAATATCTACTAATGATGTACTTAGTAAGGCTGCATCCTTTTTCAAGCCAGATGCACTCCCCATATTAAGTTACAAAAAATGAAGCTTAGAACAGTTTTCAGACCCCAAGTTTGTCCACAGCTGCAATCTGCTTGAGGGAGACAGGGGAAATGCATGCCTGTGTGACAGATTGCATGCTTGAGCATATGAACACTACATTAGTCCATGCCAACATCAGAGCGGAGTCATGAAAACAGCAACTATTTATATTGGATCAAACCAAATCACAGAACAGCATCAGGATTTTGGAAGAACCATACTGCATCTATAGGAACAAGCAAGAGACAGAAGAATAGCTTCTAGTAAGGAATTAAGAGCAGAATATCACAGTTTGAAAAGCAGGTCAGCCACAGCTTTGTTCAAAGCATGTTTTAGGCAATTGCCTTGCTTAAAGCAGAACAACTTTAAGTTTTTTTAAACATGCACCGTATTTACTAGGCAAGGAGATCAGTTGCACACAACACCAAACAGTGTTTGGTCATCCAAACTTAAGTTTGTTACACAGCTTTCATTCCCAAAAGGTATTTTTTCTTTGAAAAGAAAGTGTTTCACACAGAAATGGACAAATAACAGCTCTTCTCTCCCTTCTTGCTCTCCTTTTACACTAATATGAGAAAAGGATTCAAAGTGACATTTTTAAAAGGTCTTACCAGTGCTCATGGAAGTCAAATGAAACATAAGTCAGATTTGGATTGTTGTACAGAAGCACTTGTTTAAGGTAAGCATCTCCAATAATCTTCTCTCTGCCTGTTTGATCCACCAAGTTAATAATAACCTGTTCAAAAGTTTAATTATAACAGTCATCTTCTGCAACATGTCTTCCTTAGATATATCATGTAGTAACACATAGGACAAGATATAAAGTTTGTAGGTCATCTTGCTAAATTTACTATATTTGCTAGTTTGTACTTGAGATCAAATAAGCTCTAAGTTACCTGACTACCTGAATGTTAACACAAAGAAGCTATGAATTGATAAGACAGGTATCTGGAAGTGGGGCTTAAAAATTTTTGTAATGCATCACTGCTGTTCAGAAGTTACTTTGAAGAATATGAGAAAGTTAGTAAAATTCTGGTTGTGCACCACCTTTCCAAATGTCTAAAGCAAACTTAAATAAAAGGCTTTTTATCTTTTAGATCTCCTGCACTTTAACATGACTTGACTTCATGTGATACTCACCTGCTTTTTGTAATTTTTCAGCTGTTCTTCAAAATGTGCACGAAAACAGGACACTGTTTCATTTTCACCTGCAAGGCAGAGCAATGTTACACAGTTTGTTCGATAACAAGTTCTATTTGAAGTATCAAGAGTATACATCTGGGTATGATTTAAGCTAAAATAACTACGCAGCACAGCATAATGCATTATATAGAATTACTTCTATAAAAGGTCTTGCATCAGTTTGATCAACTACAGTATAGTGGGTCTACTACGAGTACATAAGGGAACACCATTCTTTAAATTGTTTTGTGTCGCTTTTGGTGTAGAATACATTGGACAACTTACTCCTTTTCTTTAAGCCTGTTGAATTCTTCCATATGTGTACCACACCCCTTTCAGAAGAGAAGTTCATACTTGTTTTGGGGCCAGGCAGTTATTGAAAGAGCAAAGATGTACTACACTCAAAGTGTTATCCAACTCTCCTGGAAGACCGAAGTATTTTGGGGGGGGAGCCAAACACAAACACTATCCACTTAATTCAAAGCACCACTGATCCTCTAGAGTCTCAGCTCCTACTTAGAAGTGTATCAAATTAAATGTAATTCCCCTTTAAAAAAAAATCCTATTGGGAAAGAAAAAGAGCTGAACAAAAAAAGGAATTGTAAACAGATGTCACCACACAGAAGCTTTCAGATGGAAATAATTAAGTGCTGCTTCCATATAATCTAAAGGGGGAGGGCTGTTTTAGTCTTGGATTTTCCCCTATCTACAGCTTGCTAGTTTTCCTCACTTTATGAATTAGCTTATGTTTACCTTTCCATGATCTGGCAACAAATCATCCCTCTCCAGTTATTTTCAGGTATTTAGTGTAAACTCACAAGAGCTGAATCTATTGACACATCTTCCTTAATCCTTGAAGGATACTGTTTATAAGCTTAAGATTATGTGCTAGAGTTATGCTTAGATTCCTAAGCAAGATAAAAGATAAGTTTTACTAGGTCCTACTCAAAACACAGGAGAAACACAGCCCTTCATTTCCAGCATCACAGCCCTCACACAAAAGGACCAATTACTTGATTTCTCAGCCCTGGAGTCTTCAGTGGAAGACAACTAGACTTGCTAAAGTTAGAGAAGAATGTAAATACAAGTTTGACTAGCAGAAGTACCTACTTATAAAGACAAGTCTGGGATGTCAGTCAATCCAATTAAGTGTCACTCTGATTCCACAAGATCATGAACATACTAGCATCCTTCCCAGAAAAATTTCTCCTTTACAATACTAAACTTACTAGGATGATACAAAGGCCAGTGGAATCCTTTGGAAGTTCAGGGAATGGATACCTAGTTCATACTAACATTCATATTCAGTCTCCCCAATATTCTTAGACATACTGCAGAACTGTGCAATATGAAGTGTCTAAGTTTTCCCCACATTGAATTAGCAGTTCTTAATACAGAAAGAACCTCAGCATAAATTAACTTCAGACAGAGGTACTCTTAAGACATCACTGAGCAGATTTTCTCCAAAGAGCAAGCCAAATATCTCCCTTCTCAACCCAGAAAACACTGCAACAAACAAGATGAGACACAGGCACTTGATTAAATACTGAAACTCAAGATCCCTCTGAATTTACAAGGGATAAAGTCAGAGCTCCACATAGGATTAGAGTAGGAGTTAAATGGGGTCAAGTCACTACTATTATTCTTAGCTCTTAGAAAGAGTCAGTGAAAAACTATTAGTAAAGAAATGCTACAATTTCCCTATTTCTAACAGAACTCTGATCTTTAGATATTCCATTCAAAAATACTTACTCTTGTCCAGTCGGGGCCGTGGGTTATATCTATATCCAACTTGGCTCCAGAAAACAGGCACAGAGCCTCGTGTTTGAATAAATGAGAGAGTATGATTATGGACGTGAATCAGTTGCTCCGTCTCAACGTAGTTTGCCACATTCCCATTTTTATCAACCCCTCTTCGCTTATACCGCATTCCTAGGAGGAATGAGAATAACGATCAATTCATATTTAAATATTAGTCTTAAACACAGATAACTTTGTTAGTGTTTTTAGTAACAGTGACAAGAATAGAGCTCCAGCCAAACTCCCATATCAAACAGTAGAAGTATCTTCTTCCAGTCCCCACAACTTATGTTTATTATATGAAGGCCAGGGGAAAGAGTAAGTACGTTGACAGGGTAATGCAGTTTATTGGCACTGTACAAACAGCCTATAAAGGCAAGAATAACTAGTCCATTCTAAAGAATACAAATACCTCCTGTTCTGTCAAATTTAGCAAGTTTGACTTCAGTGCTCAGTGTTTTCCTTGAACTTAAAGGCCACCTTTTATTGGCAGATGCTTCGCTTCTCACAATAAGATCTCATGAGCAGCCCAAAAGTTAGCACATCCTACAGCATAGAAAGGGAAGGCTTTTTCTTGTTTTATCTGGACATCTAATTCTGCATAGTAAGAGCAGATACTACTTCACACTATTTTTCACCTAGCTTCCTCTGATCTGGTCATTAAAGACAACAGGTAAGTGTTTGCATATGGAAATCAGGTAAAGGAGAGGCTTTCATTGTATTTCAGAAAGGACAGGGGAGAGAATAAGTTAAAAAAAATTATAGAAAGATTCAAGTCTAAAGTTTAAGTAGTTCAGAAATTCAGTTCTGCAGAATCAGAATAACTTTGCTGGGCCCAGTACTACTTCAGGACCCAAAACTTCTGAACTGAACCCCACAGCACCAGCTAAGGGCTATAAAGGGGAGAGGGGGAGGAGATTAGAAATAGGAAAGCAAAGGGAATGTAAGATACCCACCATAGGGATCTTTATAGGGACAAAAAGGAGCAAGGCAATTCTATAGAATTTAATCAGGAGGGAGCTTTTGGCCCATGATTTCAGAGTAAAGCTTCAGATGCCTTTTGCTTATTCCCTCCTGCTAGAGGTCAGATGACATCATTCCAAAACCAAACTAAGTCACCGGGGGGGGGGGGGGGGGGGGGGGGGGGGGGAGTAGTTCCCTTACTCTTGAAGTCTCAACTTTCCCAGGCACTATGCTCTTCTTCTCTAAGCTTAAGAGCAGCTGTCTTCCTTTACGTCTCATGGCACCTTTCCTTAAGGTCTTAGGTGTGTTAATAATTTAGTGCAATGTGGTTTTATTACAAACAAGCTGTCTGAAAAATAAAGAATCACTGTATGTATAACATAATACTAATTTGAAAGCCTAAGAAACTTTCTCACAAATTTTACAATGTTTCATAAATGAAAACACCTTGAACACTTAATTCATTCAGTAATGCTTAATTTTAGTTAAAAACACAGCTTTACCTTGAACTTAGTCTTCAAGGCATTGCATCAATCTACTGGAACAATCCTCTTGTTTTAAGAGAAAAAGCTCTACACAGTTTGTGTTCTGAAGTAGGAATCAGATGGTCACAATGTCATTATAGTAAAGAGTGACTTGATGAGCAGTTTACCCTGCAGCTCAGTTTCATTATGTTTTAAAGCAATTTAGCATAGATAAGACTTATTGCAAACTAGATGCTATCCTAGAACCATCACATATTTACTCTGAAAAGTTCTGATCAATAGCTTTCCTTGGAACTGGATTAAATGCATTGAATCAAGCTGCAGTGAGAAAGCCAGTCTCATATTAGGATAAGCTCACCAGGTTTTCTTCTGATGTGTTAAAAGACTGGCTGTGTAGGAAAGACAGGAGGAGTTGGTCTGGGTAGAGAATATCAGAAGAGTGCTTATAGACTGGAAAGGGTCAGAATTGAACAGGACCTACTAAAGCAATTCAGTCTTTCCTCCTGTTCTCTGAAACACAGGAAAAGTTTCATTTGCCTTGTTGCTATTAAAATAAGTCAAATAACAAACAAGACCAAAGCATGGTCCTTGTTTCACACCTTGGCCTTACCTACTTTCCCTTCAGGTGAAAGAGGAAAAAAAAAGAAAAAAAAAAAGAAACAAATGATTCTTCAAGTGCTTTTCAAGTCCCTACTGAGCTGCTATCAAGCCTTCAAAGGCAGGCCTTGGAAAGTTTCATTCCCACCCAGGCCCACTGAAGTATCAATATCAGCTTGGAGCTGTAAGCAAGGTTCAGAACAAAGTGTTCTTTGAAAATAGGACAGGGAAATTTATCCCAGAACAGTCATCTCCAAGGATACATCCAGTGCCCAAGAGGAGACCAGTGACACTCCCTCAGTTACTGGTCTCCCAAAAGCAGGAAAGGCTATAGCACATATCTGGACAGGATATTAACATCTGCTGAACAACACAGCACTGTCTTCCAAGTTTTATCTTCTGTATTCTTCTTCAGTATTCAAAAAAGTCTGTTTACATCCAATCTAAGCTGTTTATCAACATTTGGGCCTTCCGATACTCTGAACTATGTTTACTTACCAGCTCTGTGCCGACTCCGGCGTGAGATAAGTGCCACCAAAAATGTTGGATGAATGTCATCTACACAAGTTGATTCCTGAGGAGTTTCAGGACTGCTCTTCTCATCATCAGATGATTCACTATAATTTACTACAAGTTCTTCAATTTGCACAAATCCTTGTATGATAGGTATAATCCAGAAATCCACTTCAGCATTCTGAAGGTTACAAAAGATACATTTACATTCCTATTGGTTTTAATTTATATTACCTATAAATTTCTCCCACCATTTCTCATGCATATTAACAGTTGTTAGATATTTCTTTCATTTTTTTAAGAAGCTTTTGTCATATCTGTGTCCGATTCATGAAAAAACAGATACCAGCATTTTCCCTCTGCTGGTTGGAGGGATTTTAAAGCATGGGGTTAGAGGCGTGTGTGCACGGCAGGGGAAGGGTGGGGAAACCACACCTCAACAGGATTTCTGTGATGGTAAAGCAAGAAAAGGCAAAAAGCCCTCCTCTACTCCCAGTTATCTAGGGATTTAAGAAAGTCCTAGTATTCCTACCACAATTTTAAAAGCTTCTTTTCCCCTTCCTTACAGGAAGTTTTCATATAACATTATGTTTTATTAAATAAGGTTTAAAAGATTAGAGTAATAGCTATTCATGTCAAAGATTAAGACAGTCAATTCAGATAAAGCAGAAAAAAAGGTAAATGTATTACCTAGTTTCCAATTTAAAGCAGTTTTACCCTGTATGTCCACAGAAGTGGAGAATAATTCACTAAATACAGATGGCCAAGCTATTTACCTGAACTTATGGCTTGTTGGGAAGTTAAAATTTTCTACCATATTTCCAATTCAAAACAAACTAGAATGTCAACTTTTTTTTTTTTTAAACAGTTTTTCCCCAATTGTCACACAGCACATCCTCAGAAGTCAGACTTCAGGTTTGAGAACATTAGTATCACTTTCTTATTAGGAAGGTTTTTCAAAACTTGTTGCCACACAAATACACCTTGCTGGTGGACAAGAAACTTTCAGCCAATATTGATTGCTCTAAACTAGTTGTATAAGCAAGAATTAGTATGCCCACCATCCTACCAAAGAAGTTATGTTCTTCAGAGCTTTTCTTGCATGTCAGAACAGCCTAGCCTACTAGAATAAGCTGTCTTCCATTTCTCCTTCTTCTTAATAAGGCG
>NW_020448375.1:1364165-1388674 GCF_003343035.1 Apteryx rowi
ACACACAACCACACACACACACAATAGCAGCTTCCAGGTCTGTTTGAGTGACTCTTTCCATTTTTATTAAGACAACAAATAATCTACAAAAAAAATAAATTGTGTATATAAAAAAAAACCACATGCATTCAGGCAGTAGCATTCTAATAGCACTTTTAAGGAGAAATTCAAATAAAGGTGGAAAGACATTTGAGGTATTCACCATTATTTGTTGAAGACATCCTTAAGTAAATACATTTCCCTTGCAGGAAAGATTTTATCCTACTCTACACTACCTAAGCTATGACAGAATTGTTATGGTTTACTTTAATATAGCCATTACAGGGTGGCAGGGCAGGGGCTGTAAGGGGAACCTATGAGACTAATAGGTGTGTATTTAAAGCTATTGATACTTTCACCTCCAAAAATTCTGCATTGTACAATACTATAAAGTGTTGAGGATAAAGGTGGTAGAAAAGGCTTTTTGCCATGCCTAAAGTAAAATTCCAACAATTTATTAGAAGTTAAGCTTCTGTGGCAAACAGGGAGGGAAGAACATTCTTCAGTTGTACCAGTTAAAAACTGATGTTGGAATTAACATATAGAAATTTTTGTATTATTGAAAAAATATTTTCATTGCTAAAAGTGTTAAAGAATCAGACACAAGTAACTAAACAAATCTATTTCCTAAAGTTAAGAGATTTGCAGACCTCCTTAGAGCCCTTCATCAAGGTTAGGCACTTGACTGTCACAAGAGTGGCATATTCCATGCCTTTTTGTTTGTTTTAAATAAAAATAACTAGTATCATAAATCTGCATTGTGATTATTTCCCTAAGTACACAACCACCCACTACAACACACTGACTTGCAAAAATACCTAAAACATACTAAAAACTAGTAAAGTTGTTAGCCTGTTTTCAGCAGAGGTTATAAACATAGGCTTCGTATGGACCAAATCAGCTGTCTTCAGCACCTAACCCCAAGGTTCAGAGTTCTGCACAGTAGTGTCCTTACATCCCAAAACCTCCATTTCTTAAACAGAATTTAGATCAGAGTCCCATGCTAATCAAGGTTATCCATGTGTATCTTATAAAATGAAGATCCAACTAGTTAAATTCCTGCTGTGTGTGAAACTTGACAGAACATCTAGGCTTATCCTACTCTGATCCCATAAGCTCATATACGATAAGACAAGGTTTATCCTGTTCTAATCCCACATAGAGTATAAAATCATTAATGAAAGAGATATAGGACATAAGGTAAGACGTCTGTCAGCTTTAAGAGAACCTAATACTTGGGCTAAATTGGCATTTAGTAGTTACCTGAGGGGTTCATTTACAGTGAAGCAAGATCATACGTTAAATGTATAACAACCACTTTTTTTTTCTTCAATTTGTGTGCCCATTAGCCATGAAGAGGCTTTTCCATTCTGAACTGCTCAGAATAATTTTTTTTTAAACCACTACAGTTATGTTGATCAGCTGTTCTGTTGTGGGGGGAGGACATTTAATATACATATGTATACACACACATATAAAATATATAAAATAATCTCTCCTTAGGAAGACAGAAATCTTGACCCAAACAAGAAAATTGAGTAAAGAAACAATAAGGAAGAAGAGCAAGAAAGTCAGCTCTGTCCAGGGATAATTCGTTTCAAAGATAAGCAGATCTTAAGTATCCCTTCAGGATTCAGCACAAACTATTATACCACAGAACAAGTTATTCTGCATTGCTTTATTAAAATAATCTGTAAGTTTGGCTGATGTTCATTCATTAGCAGTGACTGCAGGTCAAATGGAAGGCTGGCTGGGGGAAGGAGTGTCAGCTGCCCAGGAAGTCAGCTGCTCAGCTCAAATAGGCACAGCCCTGATCCCAACCTCTCTGCCAAGCAGACTGCTAATTAACTTTTGAGGCCTTAAGTAAAACCACAGAATTGTATTCATAATACACAATGTTTTTTGAGAAAAGACTCACATCAGTGCTTATGAGATCTTCAATCATGTGCTTGTTCCAAAAGAATCTGTCATCAACCTGTTTAAAACAAAGATAGTTTTTGCAGTATTTTAACCAAGGTTTGAAGATATCTTTGGTAGAGATGCTAAGGGCATTCACTACAACTGCACATACAAATCTAGTGTTCATTGCTTCCAAATATGTAACAGCTCAACTCAAAACATGCTGCTGGAGGCTTTCATTTCCTCAAACAGAAGTCTGTTCCAGGGCAAGATCCTCAGTTGCTGCAGATTATATACAGAATGTGGCCTGGCAGGTTTGGACCACATACATTTAACATTGCACATCTTCCTAAAGGAAAAACACTTACTTTCCTCCACAGAGGCAAGTTAGTTTTTTCACACGCGCTCTGCCTCTGTACTGAATTTGTTAGGTCATAGGTCAGGCTGTAGTAAAAGGAATCTGAATCCATGAACATTTTGAATAGTTCCTCCAATAATCTCTTCTCCAGCTTTTCTTTTTCTTTACTTTCTTTAATCTGAAATAAAAGTAATGGAATTCTTATATTTTGCTCTTTTATTGAAAGAAATTCTAACCATATTTGCTAAGTGACATTTCTAACCTTGCAAGACAAACATTTTCTCACCAAGGGGCAGAACTTTAAAATTGCTAGCAGAGATAACTCTAAGGCCAGCATCTTCTAAAATATCATGCATCATAAAAGTACATTCATTGTGAGGATTATTCAGAGCAAAGCCAGACTTTGAAATGTACTGCAAGATCAAAAAAGTATATCCAGTTTCTCAGGCGTTCCTAAATTAAAGATACTGTATTTACCTGTCCCAATTTTAATAAGTATTCTGTATTCTTTACATTTTCAAACCCAAACTAAGTATTATACCAAAAGGGTTCTGGTGAGATGGTATGGGTGCACAGATTTTCCTCAGAAAACTCATCTTTTGTGTTCAACCCTATGATAAGAGAGATACTTAAATAGGGCCTTCTGCAGAAGTTTCAAATCCCGCTAGAAACAAGTCCGGGTAAGAAGGCATTAGGAATTCCTCAGGAATTATGTAAAGACAAAAGGGAAGAACAGTAGCAGTTAAATATCAAAAATTAACTTGAACTTCATGACAAAGCTGTCACATTCTGCAGTGTTTTACTAGTTCTCTTTTCAGGTGATATTTATTAGTCATCATTCTGATCACTCACCACAACCTTTAACTTATCAACTAAAAAAATTCTGGGAAAAAAAATACCGCAAGAAAACAGTAAAAACTTACCTTCTTTTTATTTGGAGCAGACACATTTGATTTAATTTGAGTAAGGGTCTTCAGTAGAAATTTTGAGTCATCCGGAGACTGCGTAATCTTCTCTGGCTTGTTTATCCCAAAATGGTGCTTTTTACAAAGCTAAATAATAGCAATAGTATTGAATTAAAGTCAATATTTAAATATACTTTAACACATTCAAAGAAGTTTTAACGGAAGTCTACAAAAGCAAGCCTATGTAGAAGTCCACAAACCTAGGGGAGATGCTCTAAAATACAGGGGGAAACATGCAGGTTTCACTTTATAGCCTAGTTTTCCCCCAATCTTTACAAAAGCCATTTTCCACTGTCATTGTGGGGGGGGGGGGGGGAACAAAACACTACTTCAATTTGACATGACTCAAGCATCCAGACCCACCTCAATTTCCCACCTAAACTACAATGTAAGTTATTATTACTCACATGCATTGTTTTTCCTTTAGCCAAAATTCTGGAAGAGTTAAAGTAAGGTCTTCTCTTAAAGCCAAATTAAGAGATTAAGATTCCAAAACGGAATGGATGCAAGGGCATCAGTGAGAAAGTATACTCTCTCCTGAATGCAAAGATTTTCATACCTCTAGTTCCAGATCTTGAGGTTCTGTTTCAGAAAGTGGAATCACTGCAATTTTTGTTATTTTGCATACTTCATGGTCTCCTGGAAGCCTGCCAATCAATGCTTTCTGACGAATTAAAAGTAGCCACCATGGTAAATCTGGAAAAAGTTTAAAGCCTAGCTATGAAGTCACATTCACTTAGACAATCAATCAGAAGCTTTTCCCCCAATGTAAAAACCCTGCTAGAAGCCATTTGATTAGAATAATCCAGTGAATGATGATTTGTTATTACAGTATTATATACTGTTATAAAAAGACATTCCAAAAACAGTACTTATTCCATCTCTTATATAAGGGGGGGGGGGGGAATCACTATTTCAGACTTGTCCATTTGGGGTAAAGTTACCATTGCTTCACCTATGGCAATTAGACTACCTCTAGGATGAGGCACATTCCTGCCAATATCATTATGGTAGTGCAATTAGAAAAATGAAGCGTTTTTGGAGTTCACCGCACAGCAGGGTAAAGTCATCCCCTCAGTACTTTCCATTGAGTGGGAAACAAACAAGACAGACAGCAAATAGCATCTGCTTTCAAGAAGCTTATGAGTAAAGAATTCTGGTGAGCCAGCTTGGACTTCATCATAAAAGCTCACATATGTTTAAAGCTTCACAACATTATTTCCAAAGTACAGATACCTAAGTGGTGTACAAATTAGTGAACCAAGGATTAGCGAAGACACCAATTTTAGCAGCATTCTATATACACTTTACCTACAATGCTTGTAATAACTTCAACACTTTAAAGAGACAGAAACAAACAGTAACATTCCCACTGCTAATAGTGACTGGACATTTGTTTCTTAGATTTTAAGCCCTTGGCTAAATCAGTAGCGTGCTAACTGTATGCTGGGCTTTTACGAGCCAAAAGTGAAAGTTTAAGAGAGATGGAAGAGGCAGAAGAAGTTTTAGACACACATAAACTGTCTCCTGCTTTTAGGAGGAAGTGTAACTGAAGAAATCACATACAAACATTAAAAGCCTGCTATGGTAGAATTTCACTTGCTTCCACGCTTTGGACAGTGGATTGTGTCATGTGTTACTATGCTTTGGAATACAATATCCAGCTTTTGGGGGGGAAAGTCTATTTTGAGGCTTTACAGCAAACAAGCTTTTTTCCTTGCTCAGTGAATTCAAAACAATATTTTATCTTAGAGTGCTTAAGAAAGAGACACAGGATAACTAAAGTTTATACACCCAGATTTTTCTTCCCCAGTTTTTCCAATATACTTTTAGAACAGAATTAGAAGCTTTATCAAAGTTGTGATTATCTTTCCAAGAATTGAAATTATGAAAAGCCTTAAACATTTATATACAAAGCTGGCAAGATGTGTTTAAGAGGCAGTTGCTCCTATTTTAAAAAAGGGAATAATCACAGTTAGTAGACTGCTGTGCATTATGACAATCCACTCTTTATTTAGATGTTATATCACAGTCTTTAGACAAGACATGTGCTTACGTTGGCAAGTGTGCTGTGAGAACCAGAGGCCACCCCCTGCCCTCAAAAAAGGGTTGGGGGAAAGGGAATGAAGACATTTGTCATTTATGTTCAGTGCGTGTGATTTTCTAAAAACAAGTCCTGCACTACTGCCCAAACAGCATCAGAATCTTGATATCTTTAGGATCATAGACATATCAAGATATCTCTATAGGATTAGAGAGATAATTCAGACTGGAAGGCACTTCAGGAGGTCATCCTGCTCAATGCAAAGTCCACTATGAGGTTGGACCAGGTTACTCAGGGCTGTAACATGAGCACAAGGTCTCCTAAAAAAACTGGGTGAACTGTACCACCTCTGTTGGTCAAAGGGTAACAAATAAGGACAAGACAGTGACAGCAAACACCAGGGAGACAGTTATCCTTACTGACAGCAGGCCCTGGAACTGCTCTTCTGTACAGGTACAAGTAACACGATTTGGAAAGCACCTGCCTTTACCTCCACCATTCCATACTGGCAACCACAGGGGTAAGATGGAAACAAGAAAATGGAAGCTGAGGAAAACAGGACAGAAATTCTATGCAATAGCCAGAGAAGATCAAGGAACAGACAAGAATATCCTTTAACAAGAAGGAAATTGAAATGCTGGCAAAAACACACCACCAGCGACAGATAAAGATCTCTACCCATTTGTCTAAAAAGATGGTCTACCAATATCTATATTGCCTTCCAGTAGAAAAAAGGTCTCTGGAGATACATGGAACACAAGCTTAAGAGGGAGACCGTATAATAGCACATCCAGACATTCTTGCTGGGCAGTACTGCACTCATTTATTCCCACCCATATAGGAGTGAGGCATGTGGCTAACTTACTAAGGAGATCACCAGCATATGTTAAACAAAATAGACACTCTCTCAAAAGAGGAACTAGAACTCAGGTTAAACTACATTTTTCCAACAGAGGCACATCAGTTAAGCCTTTCTAGACAGACACTTTAGTAAAAGCTCTCTAGCTACTCCCCAATTTACATCATATTGTTTACAAACCCCTATAATAGCAAGCAAGAACTTAAAAGTTTAATATAGATTAGTGAGGCCTGGATCCTTTTATTTTATAAATGCACTCAAAGTCTTCTTGGAATACATTTCAAAATTATTTTGTTATAGCCAGTACTAAAGAATAGTGAAAGAAGGAGTTCCAACAGATCTAAAGAAAAAGGTCAAGAAGTGATTGATTATGCAGTTAAAATATGCCCTAAAGGAAAAGCTTCAGTAGCCACTAAAGCATATTATAATTGCTAGCAGTATTCAAATAACTGAGTCTCCCAAATGAGTATGAGCTTCTGCAGATAAAGAAGAGTCCCATAGAGCAGCTTTTAAAAAACAATTAGAGTTACTTTCTATTCCTGGATGCACCATACCTCCCACATTCAGAAGAGCACTACAGCTACTGTCATTTCAGAAAGTGAAATGCATGTTTTCATCATCCATCTCTTAAGATTTGTTCGTTTTTACTGTTTTATGAATGAGCAGATGGCAACAAGTGATTTAAAGCACTGTATTTAAAACAAGTTATTACCTCCCATTCTTCACTAAAACAGGAATTTAGCTCCACTTTTCCTTCAACATCCAGCCAGCACACCAATGCTACATGCTTAAGTTTTTCCTCTAACACTTCCCAAACAGTCTATCATGTAGTCTCCCCCAGTCCCTTTTCAGGGGTATGAGTTCTTAAACTGTGCTTCATAAGTTCTCTATGAACACTGCTTTTTGTGAGTGTTTTAATTTTATCTAGAAATAGACTACACTACCATTTGTTTTTGTTACCTGCACAGCTATATCCAACTTAGAATTTAGTTGCACACAAAAAAACTCTGTAAATTGTTTACTGGATCAAGGTAGACATATCACTTACATCCTGACAAATACAAATTGAGCAGATTTCAGAGGCTAAACCGCTCATCATTTCTATCAACATTCAGTGGCACATTAACATAAGCCTTTCCTGGGAATGGGGAAGGAGGAACCACACTTCCCTCCTGTTTACTGAGTCTATGGAACCTTGCCAACAGTGTTTAACTCAGGTCTTCAGTTAACCAGCACAGGAAGAGCAAACCAAGTTGATATGAGTACAGACTTTACAAGCTTTCTTTGTCAAGCTGAAAACAGGGAAATGTGGTAGCAGAAAGGAAGTTAACTGGAAGCTAGCTGGAAGCAGCTTTGGATGCAGTTAGGTATGCAACATTAACTCTGAGCATGTTCTAGCACCACAATTTTTGATTAACTCACTAAACAGTCTCTCTGATCAGATGTGATTAATGATATGAGCTTTCATGTGGAAGTTTAAAAAAAAAAGAAGCAGCAAGGAGAACTTGTGGAGAGTACTACTAGCAATAACTTAAGTAATCATAAGCCAGAGTCCTTCCATCAAGTGAAGAAAAAAGATTTCTTTAAAAGCAGATCAGAAAGTCTTAATTCAGAACACTGAAAAAACCTTCAGGCTACCAGCACTACTTCAATGGATGAAAGTCTCTATTTTTATAGAAAAAAACTTCTACTTGTTCAATATCGGATTATGACCAATGGAAATTGAATGGCTACACTAATACTTGGTATGTATATGCACTGATTGGACCACAAGAAAAAAAAATTCTATTTTCAAGTCTGTGCTAGTTATATTTGTTGATTTCCCAAGCTAATTTGTAATGAAGACTATGTTTATGCAAGAGACAAGGATCTCCCCACATAGTGTTAAGCACATGAAGAATGGTTCTGTGCATCTGCACTAAGACAGCATGCAGAGCTATGTGTTGATAACTTACTTTCAACAACACATCCTTTCCTTATATTCTCATTTTTTACTCTACATTTTTGTACAAGCAGTTTTGTGATAGGCCAAAAGACAGTATAAGAAACTAGACACTCAGAGTCTGATTTTAATTAAACATTAAAATGCTTTTGAAAAAGTTTAAGAAGCTTCAGTATTGGGGAAGCAGCAAAAGAAGCCTTAAATAGAACTCGATCTCAGTTATGGCCAGATGCATTCAAGCATTGTCCTGGTTTCGAGTATTCAGAAGTCTGCCCTTTTGAAACTGCGTATCTAAAAGTACAACTGACCCCTACAGGTCAGAAACTCTTCAAAGAATTAAAACAAACCCACCCAAAACCGACCAGCTGGTTTCTCATAAAACTGCTTCCCTGCCATGAAAGCTTTCCTTCAAATTCTCCTGTATTAGGCCAGCAATACAACTGGCAAGATTAAGAGTCAGTTAAAAATCTCATCCCTAATTACAGCAATTTGGCAAGGGTATTTCAATACTACATTAAGGACCTTAAGACTTTAGCTACAGGGACATTTCAAACTCTTAAGAATGCTGAAGTACTCTTAGAGTAAGCAGTCTTTCAAGAACATATAAGGATCTACATCCAAGACATTAAAGTACACATGGGGTTAGTGACAGCTTGAAAGAGTGCAAGTAGCAATGTCAGTACTTAAAAAGTTAGTTTCCAGCAGTAGTCAGTATGTGCTAAGCTTCTTAAACAATATTTCCTTCCAGAAATAGCTAATAAACCAAGGTTTTGAGCAGAACAACCCATACTGGATTCTTGTTTCAAAATAAGTGGTCTGATCCTTACAGTCTTGAGCAGGGGGTGGGGGTGGAATCATAGTCCCACTGTACCTGTTGATATAGAATAACTCTGGAAGAAACATTTTACCCAGCTTCCACAGCACAGTTTTCTTATGAAGTCTGGAGAGAATGGTTCCTCGTCCAGCACTGTTAAATATTTATATAACTTCTGCTGATAAAGTTTCCAAGTGACAAAGATTGGTACAAGAATAAGTAATGAAGACAGGTTACTGTTACAGAATGATAGATGATTTAGCTAGAGGACTATATTCAAGTGTGGTTTTATGTAAGCAAGTGAGAGTTCATTGTCAATAGGAGGTTAAAAAAAGTCATTTCAGTGGACCTTCTTATTTTGACTGCAGTCCAGATGGAGGACACTCGTTAGTACCTCTCAGCAGATTCAAGGGAACAGTAGTTTTCAAAGGGCAACAACAAATAGCTAAAGACAATACCTTTCCTCACCAAGATATTTAGATCAATAAACATCTGTTCACAGCATAGTTGCACTGCTAAATGCCAGAATATCAACAAGGGGAAATAGCCCATGCACCATTTGTGATGGTGCCATTTAAACAAAGAAAAAAGGAAACAAAATGCCTCCATTGCTTCAAGCAGCAACTGAATGGAGTGCCTGGATAAGCGTAATTGACACATTATGTGTATAGGAAACATGGAAAGAAGACTAGACTATCAGGCTCACTACCTGATAACAGCAAGCTGATGCCTGTTAAGAGTCACATGCTGGGCAGAGTTTCAACTCTGCTTTCATAAACAGAGAAAGTGCCTCACAATAAACATGCATACAAGGACACTCAGTTGCCATAATATACTATGACTTCCTGAGGACATTTGACAAGGACTGCCCCCCACCACCACCACCTTCAGCAGCATTTAAACTAGGCCCCCTAGAGAGAAAGGGGAAGGCTTCTGTGTATCTAAATGCTTGGTTAAAAGACAACCATGTTTAAAAACAAGCAAGGAGCATTTTCCACAGCAGAAAGAGGTCATTATGGGAATTCAGCCATCTTTCATCAATTCATGCTGGATATCAGCAAGCATGGATAAGGGAAAGAGAAAGACTGAGATGACAAGAGGCTGAACCACTTTGAATCATCAGATCAGAAAAACAAGGGCTGAAAAGATCTGTAGAAGGAGCAGAGGAAGAAGTTTAAATTTAAAGTGACAATTGGGAGAGAGCTATGAAGTCAGCAATAAGACTTAGAGGTTATAGTAGCTATGGATCTGGCCATTTCATAGAACTAGGTGTCAAAATAGCAATGACACATTAGTGAAAGAGAAAGAAAGAAAACATGGACTGCTCTACCACTGTATAGTGCCTGCATGGCACATCTCCATGAGTTCTGCATAAGCTCCACCCTTCCAAATTTAAAGAAGGGTGTACTAAAACTGAAAAAGGATCATGAGTGCCATATAAGGAACAACTAAGTAGGCTGTGGCTCTTTAGTCTGGAAGAGATGACAGGAGATAAAAAAATGGAGGTTATATTTCCTTTCTTCATATCTCTTGTGATTTCAGCATTCTGTTTTAGCAGGCCACCTCCTAAGTTCACTTGATGCCTTCTGTATTGGAAGCAGGCCATAAACAAGAGGATGTGGTTCTTCATGCAGCATAATATGGACGTTTAACTAAAATATACCACAGCAAAAAGTTTAAGGAGAGGCTGTAAAGTTAAGAGCAAAAAATCCACTAAGTGCTGTTACACAGAAGACATGACAACCAGTCTAGGAAGACTCAGAGCAACAAGTTGCTGGTGACTGAGAAAGTATTCAGCTCTTTTAGGCTTCAAGGTGCCTGCTATTGGTCACTACCAGGAAAAAAGTTTAATTAGGTTAGTCAGATCTTTAGTCTGACTCAAGACACCTATTCTTATGCAAAGTGGGTAATAGAGAATGAAAGCATATTCATAGATGATCTATGGTTAAGAAAAAAAAAGATATAAGAGCCGGTAGCATAGTTCCAGTATTCCCCCTGCCTCAAGCAGACCTATAAATATATCACAGTGCAGTTGAACAGCATGTTACAATACTGTAACAGCAACCAACTCATGATTTAAAAATTTATGAGCAGTCACCAAGATCTTCTACAGTAACACCAAATTTCAGCTTCATACTCATATCAAAGTAAATGAATTTGAAGCATCCATATACTGATTTGTTGCTACAGAAGGAACCATAGCTCTTCTTCCATACATATATGCACACACAAACTCTCCACATCATGAGCCACACAGAAACAAGGGTAGGACTGCATCTACTCTAACATCTTAAATTGCTCCTCAGCAGAGGAAGTCTGCAACAAAACAAAAATATCCAACACAGTTACCTTTAGTTTTTAACTCACATTATTTAGTCATCTGGTTTAGAGGATGGTCCAGCAAGCAGATGCATATGCAAAGCCAAGGGAAGTAAACTGTAAGAGGTAGTAATCATCTCAATCTACTTTGCAACTAAAAGTGTATAGTGGAACTATTCTCAGCATCTTAATAGCTAATCAATAAAAAAACATTTTACAATGTTATGACTACTCTATTTGTTCTATTCTCTGCTCCCTCTGTCTTGACTATTTCCTGTACAAGAGTCTCAGTCCATCCAGCTTTGAAAGAAAAACCTCAGATCAACTATATCTCATACTGGAATTCAAAGCCACTTCAAATTTCACGGCCATGTATCCCATAATACAAGTCAGACATCTCTACTTTTCTGTTGTCCTGCCTCACAGCAGTAAACGCTAGCGATCCCAGCACCTGAACTAGCAGTCATATTAGGGCTGCATTCATCACGTATGGAAGTCATAATGTAACATTAGTTTTATCATTAGATTAGAACAATTATGAGTTCCATTTAATTTCCCACACCACACAGTATCTGTTTCTGTTTGACAGACCAAACATCTGATCTATTTCAGCACTTAATCCATCCAGGTATCCCAGAACACACTTGAAACTTTACCTGTATTGATCATATTGCCAGGCACTACTTTAAATGCAGAGTCTAAGCATTCACAGAAATAAAGAATAGCACAGAGTAAAAGCAGCAGAGTTTATGGCTAGCTTTCCTACCGTCAGTGGACGCATCCAGAGTTCTACCCGTAGAAGAATCCTTCTAGACAAAGCTGGTATACTATATTGAAATAAATAGGTATTTTGTCTACAGGATTTTGCAGCTGACTAGAGCTAAGAGAATACTGACCTTAGTATACTGAAAAAAGTAACAACTTAAGATACTAGAATTGGTTAGAAAGATAGGCTTAATCACAATGATTCTGCTCCTATTTTTCTTTTACAGCTGTGTCTTACAATACTCCCATTTAACTAGAGAAACTTCTAGATGTTCCTTTTACTTTCAAATAATGAACTCCCAAATTAGTAATTGTTCCTCAAGTTTTCAGTTAATATTGAGAATTCAAACTTTGTGGTACGGAGCAGAAACTACTGATGGAAGTTTTCACACAAGGCAAAGTTGTTTGATAGCATAATGGTTTTGTGCCTTCTTGAATAAATAGGTCTTGAATTTTATGTTGTGCCTCACAGCTTCAATTACAGGTTTTTACTCTTCACATTTATGGAAGACAAAACAAAGATAAAGTATATACACTGGAAAGTAGAAGAATTTGTATACTACGGCTATAATAATCACTTCAACAGATTTCAGTTGGAGTACTCCTCCTTTATGAGCAACACTACATAATGTTGTGTAGCTTAAACTGAATTATTTGTAGCATCACTGACTTCAAAACAAAGTGTATTAGAAATAAGGAAAAAAAGCATACCTGTATGAAGCTGAACTTTACCAATGACTCCCTCTACCAGGCCCAGACAAATAGGATTCCAAGCCAAAAGAAGATCAGTGGCTGCAAAAGGAATAGTGTTCAGATTTTTAGATGAACTCAACAACTTAATTAGCCTCAGTCATCCACTCCACTTTCCCGCCTAACAGGCAGAAAATATGCTACAAGTCCTGCAACAAGAATAAGATACATATGCTGTTCAGTTTCAGCTTGTTACCAAGTAGGTACTGGGTAGCTATTTTACTTTAACCAACTGACCAAATGCTTCGCTCCTATTTAGAGCCGTACCCCACACCCTTCTTGGTTATTTTAGGAAGAAAAATACAAAATTGTTTTGAGCTACAGTCAGTTTAATGTCTACTTAGCTCTTATAATACCCATTGGAGTCTCTAATCTTAATTATGATTTTACACGGCTACAGTGAAATTGAATATGGGTCATTCAGTTAGTGAAGTAGCTCCAGATAAAGCTAACAGATGCTTACTTCCAGCCCCAGCTTGCTCCCATATCTATCCTACTACAATTAGTTTCACATCCTCTTGTATGCATAAATATTTCCTCTTTTGCTAAGTGAGCTGCACAATTACATGCAATAATACCAAAGTATAAAAATCAGCTTTGTATACTTTATATGATTTTTAAGCCTCCTGCTGTTGAGAAATTCCAGTGAACCACAAAGGAAGTAGAAGAGAAAGCAGAAAGACAACACTTTTAATTGTTAGCTGTGAAAGGTACTCCTGTCAAAATATAGTCAAACCATCATTTGGTGCAAACTAGTAAAATACTATACAAAGTATATAACGCATCACACGGAATGTCTATTGTTGACATTCAGTAAAAGTTTAATAGTGGTGTAACACCTGTAAGAGTTCAAGAATGTGGCAAAGAATAAGTCTCAAAAGTTACATATTTAATTGCTTTTACTGATTTGTTTTTAATTAACACCTCTGTAAGAGAGCAACAACCAGAAAAAAAAAAGGAAAGGTAGGTTTTTCTGTTCTAAGAAGGACAAAAAACTTTGTTACCATCTACAAAAAACAGTTTCTAGATTGGAAAGGTTTACAATATGTCTCTATTAGCTTGTTATTAAAAAAAAAAATTCAAAGAAACAAGTTACAATTTTGCTCTCAGGGTCAATAAATGAACATTCAAAAGAACAAATTTGCCCAACATCCCAAGATACAGAAATGTATACAGCCATCTCCCACACAAACATTTCATCCACAAGAGCTTAGTTTCTTCTTGAAAGTTTATGATCTGCTGGTGACAAGTCAGTCTGATTTTTACATACTTCTGACATACAGATACTAGATGAGTTTAAGTACTTCAAAGTCTAGTGTTCATGCAAACCTTGAGTTCTAGGACAGGCAGAGCTCCAGCTCTGGAAGACTACACTGGTGCTTTAGGTCACATAAGCAAAAGCGCCCCTCCTTAAGCAGGGTGCAAGTTTGGGGCAGCTGGAAGTCAGCACCATAACATTACAGGAAAGAGGAACCCAAGAAACTTTCCCTGCTTCCAAGTCTTCCACCTTTGCCAGCTCATACACACTCCAGAGTCTCACCTTCACCCCTAGAAGTTTTCCAGAGCTGAACTGGCTCAAACTTCATCTCCTTTTTTGTACCCTTGTGACATCCATAATTGATCTCCTCATTTAACTGTTCAGTTTGTTTAAAACACCAGAGTCTTAGAAAACTACCCAAGGGGTAAGAGTCTACAAACAAGGGCTACCTAGCTGAAGAACTGCAAAGCAGTCATCAACATGTAGGAATATGCACGAGAGCATTATTCCATTGTGAGAGCAAGGAACCAGCTAAATACATCAATCAGCTAAGAAAGCTAGGCATATCAGGAGGAGTTTGAAGAGCTGAGCCACTGACAGTTGACCATGGCTACAAGCCATACGAATACTACCTAAGACTTTAAAAACTCCATTTCTTGCTATAATGAGAGATAATAGTACAAAGCTCTGGATAGCAAATGAGGTTTTGTTCTAGTAACTTGCAAAAGAAATTCAAGATTTAGTTTTATTTACAGATAAGGGTCCTTATGCTGCTGCCCTGTTAGTTCTGTGGGTTACTCTGACATTTGTAGCCCTAGACATAATTATATGCTTTGGATGATATTTTACTCTACAATGTCCAAGACTTCTGCAATAATACTTCACCCTCAATTATGCTAAGAGCAAACTCTAAACTTAGACAAAACCTGTCTATATTTAGCCTTATGTGAACAGAGGGGTCAAAAATGTATATAAGGACATCTATCTTCCTGTCTTTAAGATATTTATCTTCCATGTTTGCTCTTGTTCAGGGAGTATGATACTCTTACCTTCTTTTCCAAACTTTAGCTTTCAGAAATACTGCTTTTTCAGTATCCAGAAATACTCCTCTGCTATGAATTACTTCCTGCCAATGTGCTCAGTATAGGAAACATTCAAAGTGTCACAATTTCATCAAGCTCAATGTAAATATTTTAAGTTTGTGTATGTATGCTATTTCCCAATAATTCATCATAGCCTGATGGTATTAATTCTCAGTCATTCTTGCTATTTAACACAGGTGATTACACACATGCACACCTGAAATGCTAATTCTTAGGAAAAAAATGGTGGTTTTTTTTTTTAAATAGATTCAAGAATTTCTTTAAGTTTTGTCTGCTTTAGATCAAAGACAAGTACGAGAGTTCATTATTATTGCTATTGAGCCCTATGACCTCCTGTGGCTTTTCAAAGGAAAGTCTACCTCAGTTTCAGTTCATCTTTGAATAGTATTCTGAAATATTAGCCCAGATCAAAAGATTACAAATTAACCAGGAAGAATTAAGATTATCAACTTTTTTCCTACAAGAGAAAAATTAAATTCTATAACTAACAGGCTACCTAAGTTCGCATTCTAGCAGATTTTGTGATTTGTATTTAAGCTACACTATTTGCAGAAAGATGGAAAAGCATTTAGACATTTAGCCTTACCAGAACAAGCATCTAGTAGTCATGAAGTGCAAGACTCATTTACTTACTTCCCCCCACCCCAAACTTTAAACAAGCTATTCCTTCAGCCAGTCACTTGTTTTAATTACTTATTTACACAATTTAGATTTAAGTGTTAAATAACTGAGGGCTCTCTAGTATGTAATCAAAATGCTCTTCTTCATAGGATGAAAATTTGGAAACAGAGGTGATTTGATTTCTTTAAGTTTGTAATTTGTCCAGTTTGCTCTTAAGTCCTCTTGTAAACTAAACTGGGATTTTGGAGAAAAATCCTTCTAATCTTCTCTTTGCTACTATACCTTACAGCCTTGTTCAAAGTAACCTTCTGATCTTTGAATCTCCATGAGAAGTATATTTTCCAAAGAGTAATTCCATTTAATTTTCTTACAGAGTGCCTGTCCCAACAACCAAAGTACAGCACACTAGAAGATACACATCCTTCCAACTTATGTCTAGGAAAATGAAGTGGCAATTTACTTTTTGGGGGACACTTCTTCAATATTTCAAAGTTAGTACAGACGTACAGAAACAGTTGAAGCACAAGTCAGGTGGGATAGTACACATTTAATGGGGAGTGGGGAAGATGAACAGATACAATTTTAGCTTACTTTCTGCAAGAAGTCTTGTGGTAACAAGTGGAATGCAAGTCCCAGAGAACGCACCAACAAAAAAGTGAATCCATACTACTTGTTTTGATAAAGAACATTTCTTTGTGTTCTGCTGCAGTTATAAAATCCCTCTGAGTCACCACACAAAAGCACTGTTCCAGAACACACGTATGGAACAAGTTCAGTTGTCTCAAGAGTACCTGGCATTAAAAGAAGTTGCACAAGGAATTCCTGTACTAAAACAGTGGTAACAAATTGCTATTACCAGTTGTTCAGGACCAGGTTCTAAGACAGTTCACAGGAGATTCAATTAAACAATAAAAGCACTCTAAGTACTCAAAAAAAAAAAGCCATTAGTGATCACCTCAAGAGACTTTTCTAGTCGCTTCCCCCTCCCCATGTATTGCTTGCTATCCGATTTCTGCCTACATATCCATATCAAAGAAAGTGCTTCATTTCCAAGCACTTTATGTACTTGAAGAGGCTTAAATTTCTCTTATCCCCCCCCCTTTTTAATTAAAAAAGGGCAAAGCCTTCACTACACAGCTCAAAGGCCTGCCAAACTGGCATATTTTTTGACCTTTCAAATTCCATGTTTCCCAGGAATCTGTGTTAGGTAACCAATGAATAGAGGGTGGGAGGGCACAAGCAGGGGGTGCTAAACCCTTCCAGGCCCCCTCTAATCCCTTCTGCATCATACTGTGTCATCCATAATCCCATAGTCTTTCATAGCATCACAAGGCAGCTATAGCCTTCTAATGTTTTTAACAGTTGGCTTCAGCTTCTCAAAGGACTGGTAAAGAAAGAGCATGGAGCAACTGTACAGAGAAGATCTGTTAAGTATCAGGAAAACAGAAGAATAATACATAGGAGAATCATTTTCATGTAGCAAATCCCTAGGGATCTGCATGTGAGAAATTTCTTCACAGCACTTGAGTTGTTTGCTATAATTAGAATTAAGATGGAAGACTACTACCAAACAGTGAAAAGCTCCCCACCTTATTACAGATCATTTAAATCATGGTCTTTCTTGTTATTAGGATACTTGGACTGCATTCAGTATTTCAAAGGGCAAGATATTAACTCATAAGGGGAATATTTTGCCATCTTTGTTATTCCACTCTTCAGGCATCCCACTATCTTACTCAGTCCTGACTGCAGCTGTACATGGCAACAGCAAATAAAACTGGAATAGAAATCCAAAATTATCTCAACCCAGTGTTGCCACAGGATTATCAGCTAGGAATTTGTAGTATCAACTGTAAATCAGCAAAAATGATCAAGTCAGTGTTTATAACTCCCGTATCCACAAGCATAAACTGAAGTCAACTAAATTCTGAAATACGTAATTAAATTTCCATCTGTTAGAGTCCACAAATAGAGATAAACATTCAGCACATCTGCATCTACAGAGCAAGCCATTTCAGGAACTTAGGGTCAAATTTGTAAGAACGGAAGTTTACAGCTAACATTAAGGCTTCTGACACAAAATCCATTTTTAAGAGATGAAACAGTGAATTATTCCTCTCCAAGAAAGGAGCTCAAAGTTAATTTGGAATACAGAACTCTTTAGAAAAAAAAAGAGGAAAAGAAAATCTAGACTTTTGGGAGGAGATGGGGCAGGGGGAGGAAAGGAGGTAAAGAACTCTTCCCTCCAAGCAGAATTTGATCCTGTAGATTGCTAGACTTGAGAAGTTGCTCCATTCATTTCAACCAGTTTAGATTAGAATTGTCCCCTCCCCCTTTGCAAGAGCCTTTAAATATATCATTCAGATTAAAGGAATCACTACCACTCATTTTTAAGGGAAATCCTAAAAGCCAAAAACACTGATCTTCAGTGGCTAAGCATCCATTCATGTTTTATTCTTCCCCACCCCTGAAGTCTGCTAGCAGACACACATTTTCTCTGAAGTAGTAGAAGCAGGGAAAGAAGACATGAATGTCACAGCAATAAGTTTCATTCATCCAAAATTAATAACATGTTAGACTGCAATAAGTAATATTAATTATCACTAACGTTCTCATCTTCAGTTGATATTTCAGAGAAGCTCAATTTGTTTGCAGCTATATACTTAGAGCTAGGAAGACAGTGAGTTGTCTGCATCTTTTTAAATCATATTTACTTTGCAAGACTGAAGTTATCAGAAAGGCAAGATTTATTCTAAGAACCAATTTTGATAACTGATAGTTTAAACACTAAGTTCACTTTTTCCTGAAGATATGCTGTTTTTAAGAAGTTGGCTAAACAGCAAGGGCTATATGCAAAAGAAAATGCAAGAAAGCTATCCCATCCTTAAAAGACTTAAATAGAAACACTAATTAACTGAGCAGAAGGAYTTCAAGATTATGAAAATTGGTTTGTTCTGTTTACTACTGTGAACTGAGTTGTGTTAATGCTTCTTAAGAGGTACGAGAGAAATAGTGGTATAGCTGCAGTATAACCAAGTTTGAGCAAGGCAAGGTTTCCCTTGAGTTTCCCCTCACTAACACCTTTTCTTCTCACTCCACAATTAACTTCTCCAGATCACCCAGCTAATTAATAAATTCAAAACCAAAATACAGAGAAGCATGGATTCAGAACAACTATTTCAAACCTGAATAACAGCATTATACCCCAGAACTTGTTGATCTCCCCCCCTCCACAAGCTATCATTCTGTTCCATAAGAAACTTCCACCCTGCAGAGGGGTGGGGGGGTACCACATCTGTTTCAGGATGAGAAAGTAAAGGATTCTGTACCACACTTGTTTTTTGGGGGTGGTTTTTCTGTTTAACTGTTGAGGACAAATTGACCATTGAATAAAATGATAACAAACCGTATCAGTTAAACATTTTTGCAAGCAATTTCTGTATAGGAAAAATATTTAAACATCAGTGGTTTGTGGGAGGGCTGCTGCTTTCTCAGATTTACTGGCTGTAACTGTAGTAAACAGACAAGGAAATAAACTGGAGGTTAACAATTAACCATAGACAGGTACATTGCATTTAACTACCTCTTGGGCAAGGTCACATACTTTTAAATACAATTCAGAATTTGGTCTTAATCTTTAAATCACAGCACTGACATATTGTATGGGATATACTTAGACATACTGGTATGACCTTGCCTACTATCCCTAACATGCTATCAGAGATAAAGACTTACTGCATTACTCTGAGCATAAGATTTCAAGCCTGAAGTATTTTAGAGTTGCTTGTTTTCAGTTATGCAGAGACTGAATGGACAGTTCTTCTGAGCTTCTATTCAAGTCAGTTTTTTTCCTTAAAAGGAAAACTTAAGTTTCCAAGTGGTATTCCATACATTGCAGCTTTCCAAAAAAAAAAAAGCATACCTTCTCCCAGGTTTGGGGATGGGGGGGATGGCATAAATAGAGGTGTTTGGGGAAACAGGAACATACAGATCAGCTGTATATTCTTGCTCCGAATTAAAGCCTTCATCAGAAAGTTTTTTTCACTATTTCTTAAGGGGGCTGAATGTTGTTTCCAAATAATCTCCTGCTGAAGTCTTTGAAATTTGTTCCTATATACTTGGTTTCATAGGAAGTCAAGAAGAGTACAATGATTTTGACAATTGCATGATAAGGGTATAATTAGAATATGATCAGCTGATAGGTTTGAAAAACCATCAGCTGGAGGTGTTAATTCCACAGACAAGAATTAACACTCTTCATAGAAGATTCAAACAGATGAAGGGCAGAGGAAAAAAATCCACCATACACACACCCTTAAGCGGACCTTTGGTATTCAGTCTGTCTTACAGTAATTTTACTTGTTGGTTTAGAATTTTCCAAACAATACTTGCAGGTGTAAATAATACAGCTGAATCGCAACTGAAAAAGAGAAAAGTATAGTTAAATCATCCTGGATCAAGTTAGTTCACTGTACCAGCGTGCTGTTTTTCAAAAAAACTCAGCTAGTTAGTCAAGACTTCTCATTCACAACTAGAACAACCATATACATGTTTGTAACAAACAGAACATTTAAGAAGAGTGCATCTATTTATGAAATCACAAGTGAAGTTTATAGCAAGTTTAACAATTAATGTGAAGGAAATTTCAAGTAACAAGCTTGTATTTTTACTCCCCCAAAACCTGTATGTATATTGAGAATTCAGATTCTTTTAGCTTCAGAAATGAACCATAACACTTTTAGACATTTTCAACAGCTTGTAAGTAGTCTCAGATCCTTCAGTTATACTTGAGGAGGAAAAAACCCACCCCAAACTAAAGAAAAATATGGCCATGTAAACAGTACAGTCTGCCAAAATCCAGGCTCTGAGTCTCCATACACAACCTTAATAGAATGAGTGTTCACAACACATTCTCACATATATCTAAATTAAATATTGAACTGTTGGATATTATACTATAGAATTTGCCTGTAAAATAAAGTTCTAAACCACCATCTGAGAAGTCTCACTGCTCAAAGGAAGTATTTAATGAAAGTTATGGCAAAGTCCCCTGACATTTCTAAACTCCAGCTGCAATTGCCAGGCAAAGCAGCAGTTTGAAAAAGACCAAAAGAAGGCCTGTTTCCCTGTTGTCACTTCCACTCTTATTACCAGTAAGTGCCCTCCTGTGCCTCAAATCATTTCCTAAAGACCCCCAGACCTTCAGATGAGGGTCTTAAAAAGCAGTCTCCCAATTTAAGAAGTTACAGCATTAACTTTTTTTTAAACCATGTTTTCATTTATAAAATATTTTGCTTGTTAACAAAATATGAGAAGTATTTGCACACTGTCTACTGCCAACTGACACTTCCCATGCCAGCAAAGGCCCTGTAGCCTAGTCAAGGACACTAAACACTGCATACCTCAAAGTACATAGAGCCTCCCTTCCCCCCTCCCCCACAAATCAGCACAGTTATACCACCTTTTCATTAGCATAACTCCATCAACATGAGGTCGCTCCTGTATATTTAGGAGTTTCAATTAAAGAACATGAAGACTAAGTCACCTCTGAAACCAAAACAGTTGCATTGAAAGAACATAAGTGGTATGTCAACTAGACAGTTGCCCTTCACTGCAGTTTAACAGATGTCAACTTCAACTTAAGTCACTTTAAGAAGTTTATTCAGTGTTTGTTCACACATACGGCTGAAACATCACCCACACCATTAACCAGCAGGAGAACCAACTGTGAGAGAACATCAGCATTCACAGATCAAAAACCACAAGCTCTTGTAAAGCCTAGAGTCATGCATAATAGGTCCAAAAGTTTTGGCAAACAATTTCTGCATGAGTCTTACAATGTCTATTTGAGGAGTGAGGAGAGCACACATACCTAGAATATTTGGTACCCTTTTCATGATTTGAGATATCAGATTTCAGTCTACCAGATTAAGAGACCTAATCCAAAAAATCTCCTCCCTGATCTCTGAAAACCTTGTCTGGCAATATGCCTGTCAACAGAAACAAAGGATTTAAAAGGTATTGCCCCAGTTGCTGATACACATTCATTTAATAGATGAAAAACAATTTGGTTACACTAGTTTCTTAACACTGTTTAAAAAAAGCAAATAAGAAAAAAGTGAATGCTCATTTGCCTCAAGTTATAGGTCCAGAGGTGAGCGCGCATCTTACCCCAATGTTACCTTTTAAAGCAGAAGCCATGGAATCTTTGAGGGCATGAAGTGCTCAGAAGTTGTATCAGAATATTCAGATTTGTACAGCAGTCAGAATATTTCTGGCAGTTTGTTTCTCCTCAGGGATGGAAAATGTGTTTACGACACTGGTTTTAGTAGCAGCTATTTCCAGTCTTTAGCTTGGCATTATTGCCCAAAGTATTAAAGCAAACAATGAGAAGTTTGAGGAACTAGTAGTTTTCACTCAGAAATATCTCATTCCTTTTTTCTGACTCAAATAAAGTGATGAGAATTCAGTATCTTCAATACTATGGCTCTTTTATTGATACATACACACACCCATACTTTAAACCAACAACATAAATCTATGTTTCTGATCTATATAGGACTCCTTGCCAGGAGCTAAGCAAAGTGCAAACAAAGTAACATAAAACTGAAATCCAGATCAAGACCTGATGTTATAAGGTATTTAAATCATGGTAAAACAAAGTATGCTTCCCCCTGCAGTGTGGGCAGCTAAGTTCTTAATAGCTACTTACGTTGCCAAAATGATTCATGATTTAAAAAAAAAAAAAAAAAAAGAAAAACACACACAGGTGACTCATTAGTGCTTTCACTTTTGAGAAAAACACCAGAGAGATCTTGTAAACACAGGCAGACAACCTTCAAACTAGGGCAAGCCTCAAACTTTGTTTAAAGCAAATATTTGCCAACTCTTTGCTTAAGCTTAAAAGAAAAAAAAAAGTTGCTCTCCCCATGAGTCAAAGAGAAACCTTTCAAAACTATCAAGTTTCTGAACATGCCTTTAAAGCTGAGGAAGAAAGAGAGAGTGCTACAAAGCTTAAGCTCTTTAGCCTGAGACCTTCCATCATATAAAGTGATACTTAGCAAGGTCTGCCAGTCTTATCTGTTTCAATTTGTATATGTGTACAAATTAATTTGAATAGCCACTGTGGGACAGAATAAAAAACCAAGGCTTCCAAAACCAAGTACAGACATGGTTAAATTATAGCCTTTTGATGGACTATTAAACATGTCAATGAACACAAGTTGTGACTTCATTTTTTTAATATGGCAGTGACTCATCACACAGCAATCTATTTGCTCATTTCCAGTCAGTGACCCTGCTTATAAATGGTCAAACGTAATAAAATCGTTGACTTCAAGAATACCCAGCTTTGTCTTAATAACATCAAAAGTTACTGATCAAAGAAATACTGCCTGTGAGAGAACAGTGCTTCTCAGGTTTACTTTTGACATGCTAAGGTATTTCATTTCACAGCACAAGAACCAGCTTTTAAAGTCATCCACAACACTAGGCAGGGTTGGAAAAACAAAACAAAAAGATCCACTGAAATAGGAAAGTGCGACTGTAACAACCAAGGTTGTAAAAAAAGACTAAAAGACTTCAATATCATATTACTTTTTAATCAATCAGTGTCAAGCTGAGTAGGAATCAGGTTTATAGGGGCTGAAAGTGTAAAGGTATGCTAAGGACAAATCCTGCTCAACAGCATGCAGACAAACTGCAGGGCACTGGAAAATACTCCGTGAAGTTAATGGACTCCAGGAAATCACATTAATGCATAAAAATTAAAAACCTAAGCAAGACTGTACTGACATTATTTGCTCCCATTATCTTTTCTGCAGCCTGTAATTAACTTAAGTAGCCCCTCTGTGTAGTTTTTGTTTATACTTCCTGCAGTCACTACAGAAGATATTTCATGAGAACATGAAATATTACAAAAAGAGATACACACACCTATTCAGTTTCTCCTAAAAAGGAAACCTTAAAACATATGGGTTCAAAGATGCAGACAATCAGGAGCAGAGAGACATCACTTGTGTAAAGCTGACAGCAACACAAGATGGCCCTCCTTATTTAATGATGCACCACCAAGGGTGACCAAGTGTATTTCAACACTGAACTACTTCGATCAAGGCAGAGGAGTTCGCAGCGGCAGTTTGTTTCGCAGAAGAATAAAGGCACCACAGAACAAAAATAACTCCTAAGCCCAAGGTTCCCAAGGAAGTGAGTGCGGGTTTTTTTCCTCCTTTTATTAACCAAAACGGCGGCACTATACACATGACCTTCTGCACTGTGGTTCGCCCTGCGTACGCCACACGCAGGCACAGTTAGCAGCAGAGGACAGGTTCGCAGTGGGATGCTGCCGTCTAACCAGCCACCTCCAGCAGCACGGAGCGAGGCAGCTCCAGCCCGGCGCTGCCGTTCGCGACCCTCTCCCCCGCGCGGCGCTCCGGCGCTGCCATTCCCCGCCCCTCCGCCCCCGTCCCGCTGCCCCCCGAGCGGGGCACCCGGGCGGCTCGGGGCCGGCCCGCACCCAGCCCCCGCCCCAGCCCCAGCCTCAGCCCCGCCGCTCACCGGCTCTCAGCTGCAGGCCGCCGTCCCTGCGGCTGCACCACAGCGCCCGCTCCCCGCTCTGCAGGATGTAGTGGTCCTTGGCTTGGAACAGCTCCATCCTCGCACACCGCGCCGCCGCCGCCCTCCTTCCCTTCTCTGCAGGCGCGGGGAGGGGAGGGGACGGGAACGGAGCGGAGGGAAGGGAAGGGAAGGGAAGGAAGGGAAGGGGAGGGGAGTG